>NC_133650.1:39437314-39737314 GCF_009905375.1 Apium graveolens
AGATTTCATGGACGTGAATGACCGACCGTATCAGTAGTGGACCATAGTAATGCAGCAATGATTCTGCGAGTAATGAGCTGATTACAACCGTGGAGTTGTATTTGAATGGATGTTGAGATTAAGTACCACTAATCGGGTCGTGTTGATGTATAAGTTATCTTTTATAGAAAAACTAGGTCGATTATTTACCTATTGAGTATTTATTCCTTCTTATCAATAGAAAGTCGTATTACTATACGAGGAAGGTTGTGATGCAAGCATAGAATTCTAGTAACGATGATGTCTAGAATGAGATCCCAGATTTGATTTTCAATATCGAGGGAGTTTCAAAGGTGATTGTGTATAAGCTCGAGGAAGAGCATGGGTCCATAGAATGATGGACGGAATAGCAAAATATTTAGGCATGTGAAATACGATGCTATAATACTTGATGTTGGTATAAATACACATATGTTTTGTTCTCCTATGAAAAACCTCTATAGTTCAGAGGTAGATTCCAAGCCAGATATTTTGTGGCAGTATATTTTATATATATATATATAATTCTCTTCTGTTCGTTCTTTTCTCTTCTTTTCATTTCATTTAAGCTGAGAAGAACAACCCTTCCAGAGGGGGAGGTATTGCCGAATGACTATTTATCTGTGTGATAGAAGCCTAGTAGGATACCGCATGTTGTTTAATTGCTTGTCAAGTACTAAAGGCTGGCCACCTTCTGTACTAACTATGCGATATAACAAGTGTTCATGATCATAGTGATCTCTCATAAATTCTTTTACTTCTACATGATTGATCAAACTTTGGAAAATAGAAACAGCTGAAAAAGGAGTAGTAAAGTTATGGTGGTATTCAGAATGGAAACACATTCGTGATAACTAAGGTTGACGCGTGTATTAAAAGGTTATAGAATGCTAACGAGCAAAGGTGTAACCAGTATAGTATTATGTACGGAAGATAGTAATGACTACGAACTTGGAAAAAAAATGGGTATTGAGAAGCAAAAGCTATAATGCTAGAAGCTATTATGAGAGTCTGTGCAATAGACTGAAAGAATTGGAATGATCACATAACGCGGATTGAGTTTTCTCACGACAATAGATCATATGTCAGGTATCGAGATATCGCCTTATGAGATCCTTGAGGGAAGACAATGTCGATCTCCCTTATGTTAGGATGAAGTTGTAGAGCGCAAGATGCTCGGACCCCCAGTAGTCCAAAAGACCAAGGATATAATAGATCTAATCAGAGGACGGCTGGTAGTAGCCCAAGATGGACATAAGAAGTATGTTGATTTGACACGAAAGGACAAAGAATAGGAAGTAGGGGACCTAGTGTTTTAAAGGTATCCCCTTGGAAACCCTTGGAAAGGATTGATGAGATTCGGAAAGAAAGGAAAGCTAAGTCCATAATTTGTCGGACCCTTGGATATACTAAAACATATGGGAAGTTAGCATACGAGCTAGCCCTACCCCCGAACCTGTAGCAAGTTCATAATGTGTTTCACGTATCAATGTTAAGGAAGTGTAATTCGGATGCCAGATAAATAGGGGCATATGAGCGCATAGACATGCAACCCGACGTAACCTATATGGAGCAACCAGGAAGGGTTATAGAGTGAAAAGGAACAAGTGCTTAGGAGAAGGGTTATCAAACTAGGCAGAGTTTGGTGGTAGAACCACAATGTGGGAAAATTTACTCGAGAGTTAGAAAGTGCAATGCTAAGAGAGTATCCCTATTCATTTTCTATCTGATTCCGGGACAGAATCCTTTTAAGGAGGGGAGACTGTAATAACCCCAATTTTTGGAAATTTTGAAACCCTTATGAATAGTGATTTTGCAGATTATGCTGAATAAGAAAACTTTTCATGCCACACTATGTAGGGGCTCTTTTATCTATCTTCTGGGATATTATTAGTACTCTATATGATAAATAAGTGTATGTAAAGATCGTCAGAATCCAAATTCGAACACTTTGATTTTTCCCGAAAATCTACCAGATACAGAAAGAATTGAGTATAAGGTAACATAATAAAAAAGATATAAATTTAAGGATTAAAATAGAGGATCATCAAAGAAATATAATGTATTGAGAAAGGTTAAATAAACCTAAGTAATAAGATCCCGGGTATGATCCCTCAAACGATAAACAAAAATGAAAGTTAAGCGAACCGTATAACAGATCAGCGGTCATTAGGCAAGCAATTAAGAGTTAATCAAGGAGGTTAGGGATGATGATATCATCAAACCAACAAGAAGAGGACAAGTGTGGAGGGTGACATCACATGATGACCAAAGCATGACATAAGGGAAAGAAGTGTGGTTGATTTATAACCACACAATTTTTTTTTTCATGGTTAAAAATGATTAAACAAAACAAAAGTCAACCAACCCAAGGCAAATCAAAATAAATCACAAAAAACACAGAAGCTCTTCCCTTTTCTTCATCAAGCTCTCGGCCAAAATAAACACAGCAACTACAAACTGCCATATCTCCTTCAATACTCACTCAAATGTTGTGTTCTATAGCTCGTTGGAAAGGTATTGAGATGGCCTACAACTCTTGTTCACAAGTATCTTCCAAATAAGCAAGGTAAGACCCTCATTTGTACCGTTCTTTCAATCGGACTTTTAGAAACTTTAAAGCCTAACTTTGTGTTCTTGATTTCTTTGGAAAGATCAAGCTTGTAGGAGGCTCCATAAGGCTTCCTAGTAACTTTCCACCCTGCAAGAAAGGTATAAATCTTCACACCCTTTAGTAATAAGTTTGAATGTTGAAGTTTGGAGATGGTTTGGATGGATGAGTAGTAATTTGAATGATAAGCATGATTCGAGCTTAATTGTTAAGTAGTTTAGTTGAATTTGGAGATGTTATAATATATGATTGGATTGAGATCCTTGAGCTTATTATGACTGAAATCAGTAGCATTTATGTGTATCTTGAGTTGTTGTTGATTGGTAGTTGGATTGATATGATTTGGAATGGTAAAAATTTGGGAAATCGCGTAAACATAGCCGTCGTAATGTCCGATTTACTTTAGACTGTTTTTGCTCTTAACATCAGGACCCGAGAACTCCCTGTTAGGTTCTGACCATTACCATGGTTAGATAGTTCATGTTACAAGCTTCGTTTTGATATATGGTTCGTTTGAATCCGATGTACGGTTTAGGAGAAACGACCGTTTTATGTAACGGCGTTTCGCGACCGAACCATTACCCCTCGCCTTACTTTGAAACCTTGGTTGACTTTAAATGACTATTTGGGGTATAAAACATTTATGTAAAGTGGATTAGGCAGTTGGTAAGGTGCTCGCGAAAGAATCGCCTTAAAACTCTTAATGGCTAATTTATTAAAAATGTTGGAGCCGAGGGTACTCGAGCGACTTAAGTGAATCGTTAAGCGCGAAAGCGAACGTTAGGACTCTAAATGGTTAAAGTCTAGTTTCTTAAGCGATCGGGGTTTAATTACGACTTATGTTGTTGTTCATAGGTTATCGGACCCACTCTAAGCTTAAGTCTATCCGGGAGCACTCAGGCAAGTTTTCTACCCGTTATACTGTTGTTGTGATGTATATATGTATATGCATTATCTTGTGATAAGTGCATGATTGTTATTAGCAAATTCTTACGATATATTGGAGCATGTTGATATGATATATATGCATGCCTGTTCGTATTCTTGATTTATATATCTGTTGGTTCAAATGCTTATTAGTTGCATAATACCTATGCTAGAGATAAGCAGTAGTTGCGTATACCCTGAGTGTAGGGGACCCAAAGGTGAACCCTTTTCTAAAACCGGGAGTAGATGTTCCCGAGTATATTATATATATATATATTGATGTAGTTTTCAAAACTATTAATCGAATAAGGTTTATTCGATAACTTTATATTATTTAATGAATATTATTTCGAATATTCATTCGGGGGCTTATGACTCCTTTTATTTTATTTAATGAATATTATTTCGAATATTCATTCGGGGGCTTATGACTTCTTTTATTCTATTTAATGAATATTATTTTGAATATTCATTCGGGGGCTTATGACTCAGTTTATTTTATTAACTGAATATTATTTGAATATTCATTCGGGGACTTATGACTCAGTTTATACTATTTAATGAATATTATTTGAATATCCATTTGAGGACCTATGACTCTGATTATTTACTGAAATATATTCTTTATTTTATTAAAGAATAAGGTGTCGATAATCAAACTTATTTTTGATTATTCAAATAAAGATAATACTTTCGTATAAGTATATCTTTGGTTATTTAATACTCATTTCAAGTATAAGTTTTACAACTTCTCCTTCAATTATTTGTATAAAGATTATTCTTTATGGGAATATTATTTAAATAATAATATTCGGATATTTTCTAATATATTGGGACTGATTTACTTTATTAAATCAGCATTACTCCAAACACTCTTTAAAGTCTTTTCGAGTCTTTAAAATAATTTTTAAAAGTTTGAGCGGATCCCAAAACTCATTTTTTATATATTTAAGATCTTCCTTTTAAAGGGGATTTAAATACTCGCTCAAAACCAGAGGGATTCGGCTCTGTGGTGTATTTTATATTCGCAACAAGGTTGCAGTTTTGGTAAATGAATTGATTACTTACCAAACGTTCGGGAAGTAAGTCCATCTATTTGAGTCGGCATAAGCAATATGGGCTCAGTGGGCATCCATGAAAGTGTAAGTGGCTCAGTGGGAGTCCATCAAATGCGTAAGTGGCGGAGTGGCAGTCCAGCATAAGGTCCTATTGCGACCAGGGTGATGACCAGTGGGGAATTCGTCCGTCTACTAGTAGAAAAGGTTACTTATTGGTATCTTTGCCTGATCAGCAAGATATCAGGTTTATGCCAAGGTTTTCTCCTTTCCAAAATTCATTGGATATTATAACTCTGTTTATAATTTTCATAACAGAGGTTTTCAAGGAGTGTATGAAATGTATATATATAGTTGTATATATATATATATCGGGACTTAATGAAGTATCTCGTAACTTCATTATTTATAATGATATTTCAAGGATTGAATCTATTCAAGTCTTATCTTGTAGTCTCATCTGGGTGATGAACTTTTGAAACTGTTTATAACTTGAACGGTGGTAGTTCAAGCAGTATTCGGATATAAGTATATTGGAGTATCTTGTAACTTCATCTTTTAAACTTATATCTAGTAACTGATTATCTTGTGCATGTCAAAGATTTTCGGAAAAACGTTGAGACAAGGTTAGATATAGGAGATCACCTTGCAACGATATTTTATACAGTTATAAACTGGAACTCTGTGTATATTATACATGTCAGAGGATTTCAAAGATTGTGAAAAGTATATATGTATATATATACCGAATATTTTGCGACTTGGTCGCGTTAAGATATCAGCTTGGTTCATTTCTTCTTGACCAAGACTTTCATGAGTACTATGCGAATGCTCATATATTGTTAATTATTATACATATTATTTCGGTGGGCTTGTTGCTCACCCTTGCTTTCTTCTTTCATCACACAACATCAAATAGACAAGATGAACAGGACCAAGCTCCCAATTCGCGATTCGATATGAAACGTTCCGCAGTTTCCTATAGGCGTTGATGTCGCTGTAGCTGAGGTAGGAACTACCAATAGGCTAGGCTTTCAACTTTTGATTTACCAGACTTATGTATCTCTATCAATTGTAATAATGGCAAAGAAATATAAATTTATTCAGAAACCCTTTTAAGGTGTAATGGCATATAATTTTGGAATAAAATGACTCGTGTTATTTTTGGATATTCATCTCTGAGACTATAACTTGTGGTGTGTGTGTTTATTATGGGGTCACAGTACAGAGTAGTTGATTGTTTATTAAGATTGGGTGTTATTAAGGGAAATGGAACTCGTGACAACCCGGATCCCCGACCCCGGATTTGGGGGTGTTACATAATCTGCATCTGAATAACCAGTTAGATCAAAACTAGAATCTCTAGGGTGCCAAATGCCAAGTTTTGTTGTTCTCTTGAGATATCTAAAAATTCTCTTTATAGCTACTAAGTGAGATTTTCTAGGATCAGCCTGAAATCTAGCACAAAGACAAGTAGCAAACATTATATCTAGAAAGTGAGCCAACCATGCCCCTATAGCTTGAAATAGCCACAGACCTTTCAGTAGTGTTTAATTCAAGTTTAGTTGCAGTGGCCATGGGAGTTTTTGCAGATGTGCAATCCATTAGATCAAACTTCTTTAAAAGATCATGAATGTATTTAGTTTGACTAATGAATATTCCATCACTAACTTTCTTAACATGTAAACCAAGAAAGTAAGTTAGTTCTCCCATCATGCTCATTTCATACTTACTTTGCATTAATTTGGCAAACTTTTTGCATAGTTTTTCATCTGTAGAGCCAAATATAATATCATCTACATAAATTTGAACAGGTATACTCGAGCCATTAATATTTCTAAAGAATAAAGTTTTATCAATAGTACCTCTTGTGAAGTAATTTTCCAAAAGAAACTTTAATAAAGTGTCATACCAGGCTCTAGGTGATTGCTTCAGTCCATAAAGTGCTTTCAAAAGATAGTAGACATATTCTGGAAAATTTGGACCTTCAAAACCAGGAGGCTGACTGATACAGACTTCCTCTTCCAATTCCAATCAGAAAGGCACTTTTGACAATTATTTGATAGACCTTGAAATTGGCATGGGCTGCATAGGCTAAGAAAATTATGACGGCTTCAAGTCTTGCAACATGAGCAAAAGTTTCATCAAAATCTATTTCTTTTTGTTGACAGTAGCCCTTAGCAACTAATCTAGCTTTAATCCTGACCACTATGCCATTTTCATCCATCTTGTTTCTGAATACCCATTTGGTGTCAGTTGGATTCTTTCCTTTAGGTTTGGGTACCGGCTTCCATACCTTATTTCTTTTAAATTGATTTAGCTCCTCCTGCATAGCTAAAATCCAATCAGGATCCAATAAAGCTTCTTCTACCTTCTTTGGTTCTTCCTTAGGAAGGAAACTGCTATATAGACATTCTTCTTGAGTTGCTTTCCTTGTTTGAACTCTAGAAGATGCATCACCAATGATGAGCTCAAAAAGGTGATCTTTAGTCCATTTTCTTTGTTGAGGTAGATTAACTTTAGATGAAGAGGCCTCATTGTTATCTTGATGTATGACTGAGTTTTGATTATGAGAAACTCCCCCTGAATTTGTGAATCTTTGATTTGAGAAAGGGGTACTTTCTGTAGGTGATCTATTCTGACTCTAAGCTTCTCTCATTGTTCCGACGGATGATGCTGATTGTCTCCCGACGGATAAGGCGGATTGTCTCCCGATGGATGAAGCATTTTGTAACTCGACAGATGTTGAATTATGTGCTTAATTAGTTGTAGATTTTTCTGCATTATCCTTAGTCACTATTTCTTGATCACTTTCATCATCACTGTCATCACTAACCATCTCCACATTATCAAACTTGAGGCTTTCATGGAAATCTCCATCTTGCAGTCCTTCAATCTTTTTATCATTAAACACAACATGTACTGATTCCATAATAATGTTGGTTCTTAGATTATAGACTCTGTATGCTTTTCCCACAGCATATCCAATAAAAATTCTTTCATCTGCTTTAGCATCAAACTTTCCATGTTGATCAGTTTGATTCCTTAAGATATAACATTTGCAGCCAAGGACATGAAGAAAATTTAGAGTTGGCTTCCTATTCTTGAACAATTGGTAGGATGTCATGCACTTTGCTTGATTAATCAAAGAGATATTCTGAGTGTAACAGGCAGTATTCACAGCTTCAGCCCAAAAATATGTTGGTAACTTTGATTCTTCAAGCATTGTCCTTGAAGCTTCAATAAGAGATCTGTTCTTCCTTTCCACTACTCCCTTTTGTTGTGGAGTTCTTGCTGCAGAAAGTTCATGCATAATCCCATTCTCTTCACAAAATGATCTCATCACAGAATTCTTAAACTCAGTTCCATTGTCACTCCTGATTCTTCTTACTTTAAAGTCAGGATGATTATTGACTTGCCTTATGTGATTGATGATGATTTCACTAGCTTCATCTTTGGACTTTAGAAAATATGTCCAAGAGAACTTGGATAAATCATCTACAATTAATAGGCAATATCTTTTTCTTGAGATGGATAACACATTGACTGGTCCAAATAAATCCATGTGTAACAGTTGCAAAGGTTCTTCAATTGTTGAATCAAGTTTCTTTCTAAATGATGTTTTGATCTGCTTTCATTTCTGGCAGGCATCACACAATCCATCCTTAGTAAACTCTACTTGAGGAATACCTCTAACCAGTTCTTTCTTGACAAGCTCATTCATGGTCTTGAAATTTAGATAGGATAACTTCTTGTGACATAGCCAACTTTCATCTTTACTTGCTTTACTGAGAAGACAAGTGACTGATTCTGCATTTGATGAGTTGAAGTCAACTAGGTACATATTTCCTTTTCTCACTCCAGTGAGAACCACTTTGTTGCTCTTTATGTTTGTCACAACACAGGCTTCTGAATTGAAAGTGACAGAGTTGCCCTTATCACAAAGATGGCTGATACTCAACAGTTTGTGTTTGAGTCAATCCACTAGGGAAACCTCTTCAATGATGACATTATCCTTTGAAATCAAGCCATATCCCACAGTATAACCCTTGTTGTCATCTCCAAAAGTGATACTTGAGCCAGCTCTTTCCTTGAACTCAGTGAGCAGGGTAGAATCTCCAGTCATGTGCCTTGAGCAACCACTATCCAGTTACCAAAGATTCTTCATGTTTCCCTGCACACATCAAAATCAAATCAAGTTGATTTTGGTACCCAAGTTTCCTTGGGTCCTGCCTTGTTAGCTTTCTTCTTTGGTTTCTTAGGTTTAAACTCATTTGACTTGAGAATTTCTGATTCATCCTTAGTCATTTGAGTTGGACCTTTGAAACTAGTCATTAGAAAATAATTATCATGCACATTTTGATTAACAGGAAAAGGCATGCTATTTGAAAACATGTTATTCCAGTAAGGTATGCTAAATGGCATTTGAGGCATATTAAATGCAGCATAATAAGGATTAGGTGCAAATGGCATTTAGCAAATTGTGCATTCATATTCTAAGTAGACATAACATTCATAGGCATGGTAGGCATGTCAGTCATGTTGGGAAAAGAAGAGGGTGCAGACATTGAAGTAGGCATAGCAAGTTTACAATTAAGAGACAAGTGATTAACACTACCACACTTAACGCAGATTTTTCTTGGTGCATATTTATCAGGTGGGTAGTTGTTATGTTTGTTAATTCCTACTTTTCTATTTCTATTATTTTTCTTTTTAGCCTCTATTTTAGCCTCAATCTTTTCTAATCTGTCATTCAATTGCTTGAAAGACAGATGACCAAAATTCACTTTCTTTTCTATCCTAACTTGACTTGATTCTCCTGGAATAAAGTTTTTAGAATTTGATTCATATTTCTCATTCAATTTAGCTAGATTAACTTTACTTTTCTAACTGGTTTACTCACAGCCGACGGATGTGGCTCCTTGTCACTCGACGAATAATCCTTTTGATTATCCGACGGATGATTTTCATCATCCGTCGAGTCCACATCTGACAACAATCCTTCAACCAAATTGGACTCAAGCTTCTCTTTACTTTTCTTCCAGGCTGCATCACAAAACGACTCAATACCTTGAACTTTAGTGATTTGAGCATGAACATCTCTAGATGATTTCCATGCCTTAATCACTTCATGTTCTTGTTCAAGCTGCTTCTTTAAAATCTCTTCTTTCTTCAAGGACTCAATTAATTCATCCTTAGCAATCTTACACTCAATTCTCAATTTCTCAAATTCAATAAACTGAGACCCTAGCACATTATTCCTCTCACTTAAAAACAAATTGTTTTCTTTAATTTTAGCATTTTCCTTAGTGAGGGACTTAAGTGTAACACGCAGGTGATATAATTCTGTAGACATGTCATTTATTGCATCATTACACTCAGCTTTAGATAAATATGCTAGGTTAGTGGTGATTACCTGATTTCTTGAAGAACTTGTGTCTGTTTCATCAGATTTAGCCATTAGGGCTAGATTGACATAGATTGTTTCTTCATCTTCATCCACTCCATCTGCTGCCCAATCATTCTCCTGTGTAATGAAAGCCCTTTCCTTTTGTTTGAGCAACTCAAAGTATTTCTGTTTATAATCAACAGGCTCAAACTTCTTTTTACTGGAATCATACTTTCTACATTCACTGGCAAAATGACCCGCCAAGCCACATTTGAAACACTTTAATTTTGACTTATCAACCATATTTCTGTTTGGCTTTGCTGCTCCAAAATTCTTATAGAATTTGAGCTCGGAAAATCTCCTGGACAAGAATGCTAGATGTTCATCAATATCATCCATGTCATCTTGGCTCAACTGATCTTCATTTTCAGCTACCAGCCCTTTACCCTTGCTTTCACAGACCTTTGATGTAGACTCAATAGTTCCACCTTCATCTCTTTCTCCTTCTCTAACTCAGCAACCAGTGTTATGGACCCTCCTTTCTTCCTTCCTTTCTTCATCCTTTCTTCTTGCTCTATTTCAAGCTCATAGGTTTTCAAGATTCCATACAGTCTCTCCAAGGTGAACTCCTTGTAATCTTGTGAATTTCTCAATGAGACTGTCATTGGCTTCCACTCCTTTGGAACAGATCTAAAGAACTTGAGGTTAGAGTCTTTTGTTTGATAGACTCTTCCATGCAACTTCAGAGAATTTAGTAGCTTTTGAAATCTACTAAAAATATCAGTGAGAGACTCACTTTCTTCACAGTGGAAATGCTCATATTGCTGAATCAGTAACTGCATCTTGGTCTCCCTTACTTGCTCAATACCATCACAAATAATCTGGATTGTGTCCCAAACCTCTTTGGTTGTTTTACAGTTAATGATGTTATCAAATATATCACCATCAACTCCATTGAACAATATATTCATGGCCTTCTTGTCCTTCCTGGCTTGTTCAATGTCAGGATCCGACCATTCATGCCTAGGTTTTGGAACAGATGGTTTATTGCCAGTTGCAGCTCTCATTGGTACATGAGGACCTCTCTCTCTGCAGTCCACATAGGCCTCATCTTGAGAAAGAAGATGTAGGTACATCTTCACCTTCCAGTGGTCATAGTTGTCTTTGTCCAGAAATAGGATCTTCACTCCAACATCCTTTTTGGTCATCTTGCTGTTTGTTGTGATCTTTATACTCTTTGTTTTTCAAGAGCTTGCTCTGATACCAATTTTTATTCTCTAACAATACAACAAGAATTACAGAAGGGGGGGAGTTGAATGTAATTTTGGCTACTTTTCAAGATTTTTAAAAATGTTCTTACTTAATACATATAACAGTGTTATATTTGCTAAAGTGCGGAATAGAAAGATAGTTGAAATCAAAACACTAAGTAATAAAACACAAAGCTTTAAAAATTTCTTGTGGATTTGAATGTATTCACCATATATATATATATATATCAAATTAAGAACTCTGTGAAGCTTTGAATAGCCCACAGATGCTTACGAGTTTGAACAACTAAACTTCTGAGAAATTCTTACAAGTACAGCCTTATCTATTTCTCTGAGATAATGTATTTGCTTAGTTGTTCTACTTGTTTCACTTGGTTTATATATGACCAAGTTTACATGACAATAAGACAAGATAATAAAACAAAATATATCTAGTCTAACTCCATGCTGCTTCACTACTCTATTGTAGCATTTTTGAATATCTTCACAATTGCATGGAAATGGAAATGCTTCTTTGTTCTCAAAATCCTGCTTAACAGGATGCCACATTCCTTTTTCAAACACCCAACGCATGTGACTGTGTTGTCACTATCAACAACTATTTAAATTTGATCATCCGTGGGGACTATATTTATCATCCGTCAGGAACTTTGTTGATCATCCGTCAGGAGTCTTGTATATCATCCGTCAGGAGTCTATCTGCCACTTGACTCCATTTCACTTATATAGAATTACAAGACATCTCATATTTACAATTTGTCAACCTATTCTGCATATCAATCTAGTAGTCAACATTACTTAGAGACCCCTACACAATCTACTTGACTAAAACATGTTGTTTGCAGAAATATGCTACAGTACTTATTTGTTACATAAGCTACACACTCGATGGATGTCAATTTGTCATCCGTTTGGACTATAAAGTTCATCCATCGGGACTACATTAGATTATCCATCGAGTGCTACAAATTTCACTAAGTTAAATCTACTAAGGTGTTTTGTTTAACTTATCATCAAGTTCACAACATATCCCTAACAATCATAGCAAATGAGGTTTTATAGTTTATAAGGGTATGATTTTTATAAGCGCATAAACAGACTTAAAACAAGCCCAATAACCGTAAGCATAGCTTAAAATTTGCAATATCTCAGTCTAACAACAGAGTATTTGTAATGATATATCATAGTGACAACAATATTAATGATCATTATACTAGCATGCTATCATGATTCAAAAGAGTGGTTCGGTACACTTGCAATATATAATTTGAGGAAAACATCACTAGAACAATAAGTGAAGGCAAAAATACTTGCAACATATATAATTAACAAGGGTAAAATACTGGCAATATATCAAGGAAGTCCAGGAACACTTGCCTTAAGAAGGATGGACTTACTCTCGTCTTGATCATAAAGCAACCAGGAGCACTACTCGACTTTTACGGAAAGCTTACTATTTTCTCCTGAGCATACACAAGATATTAGACCTCATCAAGATACACTCTCACAAAATTTCCATCCTAGTTTTTAAATTCAATCATATCGGCACTTAGGCCTATCTACACATTCGACTATTTACTAATCACTTATTATGATCCAAATAATCATTTAGGATCATATATGTAACGACTGGGAAATTTACGTTTATATTATATCATAATCATAATAAAATATGTGTATTAATATGTCATTTATGTGTGATTATCTGTTAAACCCTAACTGTGATGTGTTACGTGTATTCCGTGTCATTTCTGTATTTTTAAGGTATTTTCTCGATATTTTATTTTGCATTCATCGTTTCCATTTCAAACGTTTTATGACCCAAACAATGACTTTAAAGCCAGTATTTCAAATAAAATAATGGGCCTTATTTTTCATCAAACGGCTTTTACGATCGCATTATTCTGAACATCTAGATATTTTATAAATTTTCTCGTTTTACAAAAAATGACTTTTTCGGGCCCCATTGGGTGTCAAAAACCCCACAAAAATCACATTTTTATTTTTATAAAATTATAGGACTTTCATTTATATTATTTCTTTGCATTTTTGAATTATTCACAATTTTTGGGAATTTTTGGCATATATAAAATATTTATAAATTAAATTTTAATACTCAAAAATTATAAAAATTAGGCTATTTATAGTAGTAAAAATAATACTCCTAAATAAAATTAAGGGGCTGCATCAGCAACAGTAGATACAACAAAAAATGTTACAACAGCCACCTCGTCCTGAGCCTCAATTACCACAAACATTACCTGTTGTTACTTTTAAGCAGTTTCAGTCAGTTAAACCTCCAGAATTTGAAGGGTCTACTGATCCTATTAAAGCTACCACCTGGTTAAAAGAAATAGAGAAAGCGTTTGCACTAGTGAAGATAGGTGAGGACCAGAAGACTGATTTTGCTAGTTACCTGTTGAAAGGAGAGGCGAATTATTGGTGGGAATCTAAAAAGGCTTTGGAGGGTGAAGATGTTATTGCGTGGGATAGGTTTACAGAGTTGTTTTTAGAAAAGCATTTTCCTCGCTATGTGAAGAATCAAATGCAGATTAAGTTTCTAGAATTGAAGCAGGGAAATATGTCCGTGGCAGAGTATGAAGCCAAATTTACTGAGTTGGCTAGGTTTGTTCCAGAACAGGTTGACACTGAAGAGAAGCTAGTTCAAAGGTTTCAAGAAGGGTTACGACCATGGATTCGTGGCCAAGTTGCAGTTTTCGAATTGACAACGTATACTGCCGTAGTTCAGAAAGCTTTGATTATAGAAGGGGAAAGTGAAAGATCTCAGCATGACAAAGGACATGGAAGTTTCCAAGATCGCGCCAGCAGAAAGCCGGGATTTCAAGCCCGGGAAAATTTGAATTTTAAAAGGATAGGACAAGGTTCACAGAAGGCAGGTAATCGTTTCCAAACCTCCAGTTAGGAGGGAATGGTCAGAGTTCCAGTACCGTACTGCAAGACATGTAATCGAAAGCATACGGGTGTATGTATTAAAAGGGATGTAACGTGTTACCGGTTTAAGCAGAAAGGGCATTATTCTAACGAATGTCCAACAGGTAGAACAACGGAAATGACTTGTTTCCAGTGTGGAAAGAAAGGACATATCGCCAGAAATTGCAAAGGACCAGCTATGGCAGCCAGTATTTCAAGAGTGTTGGCATTACCTCCGCCGCCGCCTAATCAAGCCAAAGCAAGAACTTTTAACATGACAATGAAAGAAGCGATGCAGAGTCCAAGTATGATTGCAGGTACGCTTTTGGTGAATACCGTAAGTTCAAAAGTATTAATTGATTTTGGAGCTACTCGTTCATTTATTTCTGAGGAATTTCTTGATAAGTTGCCTTGTGAAATCGAATGGTTGGGCGAGACGTTAATTATAAAATTAGCGAATGACGACCAAGTTCCGGTAGATCGAGTATGTCCTGCGTGTGATATAGAAATAGCCGGACATCATTTTTCTGTAGACTTGATTCCTTTTAAGCTAGGAGAATTTGATGTCATTTTGGGAATGGATTGGTTAGCTTGTCATAATGCTCAGATAGATTGCGCGAATAAGAAAGTTAAATTACGAATTGCGGAAAATGCAACGGTAATATTCAAAGGCGAAAAATAGCGGAAGAAATTTCTTACCATGATACAGACTAAATGATTGCTTCGACAAGGATGTGAGGCGTACATAGCTTACGTGTTAGATACTGAAAAAGGAAGTCCTAGAATAGAAGACATTCCTGTTGTATGCGAATTTCCAGACGTCTTTCCAGATAAGCTTCCAGGGTTACCGCCAAATCGAGAAATCGAGTTCACGATTGATCTAGCACCAGGAACAGAACCAGTTTCAAAAGCTCCATATCGGATGGCTCCAGTCGAAATGAAGGAATTGTCAACGCAACTGCAAGATCTTCTAGACCGAGGCATCATACGACCTAGTGTATCCCCATGGGGTGCACCGGTGTTGTTCGTAAAGAAGAAGGATGGCAGCATGCGATTATGCATCGACTATAGGGAATTGAATAAACTCACTATCAAGAACAAGTATCCCTTACCGAGAATCGACGATTTGTTCGATCAGCTAAAAGGAGCAGCATGGTTTTCAAAGATAGATTTGCGAACAGGCTATCATCAATTGAAGATTAAAGCTGAAGATATTCCAAAGACTGCGTTTCGTAGGAGATATGGGCATTACGAGTTTTTGGTAATGGCATTCGGTCTGACAAACGCACCAGCAGCATTCATGGATTTGATGAACAGAGTATTCAAGAAATATTTGGATAAATTGGTGATTGTATTCATTGATGACATCTTGATTTATTCCAAGACGGAAGAAGAGCATGTGGAACACTTGAGGATAGCTTTGGAAATTCTGAGGAAAGAGCAACTATACGCGAAATTTTTGAAATATGAATTCTGGTTAAGGGAAGTACAATTTCTAGGGCATATCATCAGTAGAAAAGGCATCCAAGTTGATCCAGCAAATATTGAAGCTGTGTTAAATTGGGAAAGACCAAAGACGCCGACTGAAGTTCGAAGTTTCTTGGGATTGGCAGGATATTATCGAAGGTTTGTCAAAGATTTTGCGAAGATAGCAACGCCGCTGACCAAGTTAACTCGAAAGAGTGAAAAGTTTGAATGGAATGATAAGTGCGAAGAGAGTTTCCAAGAGTTGAAAAATCGGTTAGTAACTGCACCAGTACTTGTATTGCCAGACGAGCAAGGAAATTTCGTCATTTACAGCGACGCTTCGTATCGCGGGCTAGGATGTGTACTGATGCAACACGGTAACGTCATCGCATATGCTTCGAGACAACTCAAACTTCATGAGCAGAAATATCCCATATAACACCCTCCAAATCCGGGGTATAGATTTGGGGCATTATTAACAACAATTACCAACTATACCTGCACAAGCGGAATATAAATATAATAATTACCCCGAACTATCACTACTCAGGATCTTTTAAGGGTTGAGTTTGAAAACAAGAATCATGCACTACACTTTATTACAAACCCAACTAAATAAAACCTGTCTCAAGAACTCCCTTTGTTACAAAACTTTATTCTATCTACAGTTTCACTACACAATCTTTTATTCAAACTACACAAAACTTTTATTCAACCCAACATTACTACTTATCCTGCTACACCTGATCTGGCACTTCAAAACTCTCTTCGGGAATAGGAAGGAACACTCTTGGTATAAGAGGGTCCCGCTGCTTGACTCGCTTCTTGACTATGCGGGTCCTGATGGGTTTCATTCTCTACCTTAACTGTAAAACAATAGGAGTGACAATAAAAGAAATGAGCCAAAATTGCTCAACAAGCCTGCAACAATATATATATATTATAAAGAGAGAGAAATAAATGAACCAATAAGCTGCTGGTTTGAACAACCATCTGTATCTGTATATGATAATAATTTGCCAACACTGGCGAATGCCAAATGAACAAGACTGGAACAAGAACCAACATATGCACTATAACCTGCTGATCAGTCAGAATATAGTGCGGATCTATACCCAACGGCATAGACCCAACCAACATTAGGAGTACTCAGGCAACTATGGCCTATTAAATAATGGTCTGGGTAAAACCCAGTCCGTAAAGTAACCATCCAGTCCAAGGCTTAGCATCCGGAATAATCGGAATGCTATTGATATATCCCAACACCAGGATATACCAGACTATATGTAACAAGGGTAAAGGAATTGAAATATGAACAGGGAATTCAATAAATTGGGTAAATCAAGAATTTAAATGAAATGGAGCAAGTGATAATAAATGGGTAACAGTGTATATGAACAATGACTATCAAAGAGAATTGATATGATGGAAAAGAAATATAAATCACTATTCTGAATTTAGAATAGGGGAAAAACTTGCCTTATGCGTACTTAACCTGGTTTAACTTACTGCCTTCTGACCCTAGCTTGCTCTGCCTTGCTAACACTGAACAAATCATGGAAAGATAGGTGTTTAGATAATTTACTACATACGTGTATCTTGAATTGATATCACGCAACCTTATCAGTCTACCCATGCGTTTCTATCTGACTCGCATATATATATATATATACATACATTTATACAGCACATCTATTCACATAATCACATAAAGCACGTAGCACGTAAAGCACATAATTAATTTCTAGATTTATAATTATTTTTAGAATCAATTCTGGGCTTATACCTGCATTACTAGTCATATCTGATTTTATTATAATTTTTCGGGATTTATTCAACTCAGTTATACCCCTATTAGGGCCTACGAACTATTAATTATCACAAGATCACTCTCTTCCGGGAGAATTTATGACTCACAATTATTTTTATTGGATTCGTCTCATTTTTCTGAGTCTAGGGGTCTTCGTTTTGCTCAAATCGGACTAACGGTTTAATTATTATGAATTAAACAAGATTTAATTAATTAATAACTAATTATAAATAATTAATTATAATTAAATAATCCTTAATTATATTTTTAGATAATTATTTAATAATTATTGCATTTTAAAATAATTAATCCCTAATTATTAGGATTAATTACAATTTACTACACTAATTTACTAATTATTAACGCTTACCCGATCAGATCGATTATTTACAAATAATCAATCGATACAATTAACTGATACGTTATTTACCGAATAACTACAAATTACTTGGATTATAAATCACTTAACGATTAATTACTCGTATAACTATGAGCTACTCGCGATTCTTGCCTTATTATCGAACCATTATATTATTATTGTAACCTATACGATTCGTGAATTAATTATCGATGTTTAATTATACAATACGAATAATTATTACGATATTCTTCGAATAACTATCGCTAGAATAATAATTCTAATTATCGAATCCCTACTCGCATAAATACGAGTTACTCATAATATTAACTAGTTAACGGATTATTAATCATATTATTTAATCCTTATTTATTAATTAATTACCTAATTATTAATTAATTACCTAATTATTAATTAATTAGATAACTAATAAATAATTAGATAAATAATTAAATAATTAATTAATAACTAATTTCGAATTTCTAAACTAATAAAATAATTTAGAAATTATTAATACAAATTTTCAGAATTTAAATCTAATTTTAATTTTTTTTATTAGATTTATATAATTATAAAAATCTGATTTTTGATTTTATAAAATATAAATAATTAATTATAATTCAGAAACACAACACAGGAATTAGGTTTGGGAATTAGAGGATCAAACCCGAGTCGATTTCCGGGTTGGAACCGGGTCGTCCCCAACCCAATCGGGTCGGGAAGAACAAACCGGCCGCTGCCCAGAAACCAGACGCCGGCGAGTGCTTCCGGCCGAAATCCGGCGATTCAACGGCGAGCTCGTATCGAGCCTTCAGGCCATCCCCTTTCCCCGGTTTTGGTGTCATTCAATCCCCCGTGACTACAGCAACATCCCTAACGCACCACCGCCGTCCCGTCATCCTTCTTCCATCCTCTCCGGCCAATCGACGGCCCGCCGGCGGCGTTTTCCCGGACAAACGACGATTTACCACAATCGTACACCAAACTTCATGATTCTTATGCCAAAACAAAGCTACAGACTTCTATAATCATTCCCAACAGTTCATATCAATCAAAAACATTTAAAAATCTAACGAAAACAAAATCAAAAACACTAAAACTCATGAACTCAGCACATCGATTTAGGGGTTGTAAAATCAAAATAAAAATACCTGATTACTCCTAGGACTACAACAAAACTAACTACATCAACCAAACAATCAAATGATTCTTCAAAATCAAAAACTGAAATTCATGCCAAGAACATAAAAATCGATTTTGAGATTAAACAAACCTCAGTTGTTGATATTAGTATCAATAGATTCGTCTCTTCACAAGGATTGTATTGGTTACTCGAACGTTTTCAGTGGATTAGTAAATCTCTCAAAATCACAGTTTGATCTTCTCCCTTCTTCAAGAACACAAACTTCACCCACACTTTCTAATTTTTTATTTTCTGATTTTTTTAACAATTAATTAATGAATAATTAATAATAAAACAGGTATTTATACTAATGAAAATAATACCCCTAAATAAAATTAAGGGTCTAATTCTACATCTAATAAAAATATTTGGCCCCAATTTTTATAATTTTTGGGTATTAATATTGAATTTTTAAATATCCAATAAATACAAAATAAATGCTAAAAATTCCCAAAAATTGTGAATATTACAAAAATACAAAGAAAAATGATATATGATAATTTCATGATCATATAAAAATAAAAATGTGATTTTTGTGGGGTTTTTGGTACCCAAAGGGGTCCGGAAAAGTCATTTTTCGCGAAAAGGGTAAATTTCTAAAACGTCTAGGGGTTCAAAATAGCGATATGGTATAGGGCATTTTTGGTAAAATAGGACCAATAATTTTATTTGAAATACGGGCTTTTAAAACACTGTTTGAGCTGTACGGGTTTTGATATAAGATATATAACTTGCGATAAAACATTCAATAAATATCCAAAACACATTCGGATCAAAACAACCAACACATAACACATAGCAGTCAGGGTTCAACGACTTAACACATTTAATCACATAATAATACACATAATTTATTATTATTATAATATAATACAAGCGTAATTCCTCGGTCGTTACATTCTCCCCCCCTTAACAGGATTCTGTCCTCAGAATCTAATTATGCAAATAACTGAGGATACTTTTCTAGCATTTCACTTTCAAGCTCCCAGGTTGATTCTTCAACCACTGGGTTTTTCCATAAAACTCTCACTAATGACACAGACTTATTTCTTAATACCCTTTCTTGTCTATCTAGAATTCTTATCGGCTGCTCTACATATGATAAATCTGCCTGAAGTTCTATTGGCTCATACTCTATTACATGTCTTATATCAGGGTTATATTTCTTAAGCATAGATACATGAAATACGTTATGAACATGCTGCATATGGGGTGGTAAAGCTAACTCGTATGCCACTTTTCCAACTTTCTTCAGAATTTCAAATGGTCCAACATAGCGAGGTTTCAATTTGCCCTTGTTGCCAAACCTAGTTAGTCCCTTCCATGGTGAGACTTTTAGCAATACATGTTCTCCCTCCTGATAGTCCATATCCTTCCTGGCTTGGTCTGCATATCTGCTTTGTCTGTTTTGTGCTGCCTCGATTCGTTTTCGAATAAGATCAATCTTTTCTTTTGTCTGCTGAATTAATTCTGGACCCAAAATCTTACGTTCTCCAACTTCATCCCAATGCACGGGTGATCTGCATTTCCTCCCATATAATGCTTCATACGGTGGCATTCCAATACTGGCATGATAGCTATTATTATAAGAAAATTCCACTAGGGGTAAATGTTCATCCCAACTGCCTTCAAAATCGATCGCACAAACTCGTAGCATGTCTTCAATCGTTTGAATTGTCCTTTCACTTTGGCCGTCAGTTTGCGGATGATAAGCTGTACTCATATTTAACTTCGTTCCTAGACATTCTTGGAATTATCTCCAAAATCTTGAATTGAAACGAGGATCTCGATCCGATACAATTGATACTGGTACTCCATGACGCATCACAATTTCTTTGAGATACATGTGCACTAATTTGTCGAGCGAAAATCTTTCATTAATTGGTAGAAAATGTGCCGACTTCGTAAGTCTATCAATGATTACCCATATCGCATCATGATTTGCCCTAGTCCTCGGTAGTACTACCACAAAATCCATCGCTAGATGTTCCCATTTCCATTCTGGAATGTCTAATGGTTGCAATAACCCACTCGGACGTTGGTGTTCTGCTTTAACTCGCTGGCATGTGTAGCATTTACTCACCCATTCTGCTATCTCCTTCTTCATATTCGGCCACCAAAAGTTTTCCTTCAAATCGCGATACATTTTCGTGCTTCCTGGATGTATGGAATACTTCGAATTGTGCGCATCTCGCATAATTTCTTCTTTTAATTCTGCCACGTTAGGGATCCAGATTCTTGACGCAAAACGTAAAATTCCTTCATTATCTTTCTGAGTTGTAATCTCTTCTCCTGTTAAGTTATCGTCTTGACTCATCACTTCTTCTTGACAACGGCGAATCTTTTCCAGCAATTCTGGTTGGAAAGTCATAGCGTAGATAGTTTCTGCAGATTCATTGGGAATACGAATTTCGATTTCCAATTTGTCGAATTCCTTGGCCAATTCTTCGCATGAAGTTAACTGATTCAATCTTTCTTTTCTGCTTAGCGCATCTGCTACAACATTTGCTTTTCCTGGATGATAACTGATTGTAACATCGTAATCTTTAATCAATTCCAGCCATCGACGTTGTCGCATGTTTAGTTCCTTTTGCGTGAAGATATACTTCAGACTTTTATGATCCGTGTAGATTTCACATTTTTCACCGTACAGATAATGTCTCCAAAGCTTCAATGCAAATACAATTGCTGCCAATTCCAGATCATGCGTAGGATATTTCTGCTCATGAGGTTTAAGTTGTCTCGACGCATATGCAATGACGTTACCATGTTGCATCAACACACATCCTAAACCATGATATGAAGCGTCACTGTAAATAACAAAATTTCCTTGCTCGTCTGGCAGTACTAATACTGGTGCCGTCACCAACCAATTCTTCAACTCTTGAAAACTTTCTTCACACTTACTATTCCATTCGAACTTTTTACTTTGTCGAGTTAACTTGGTCAGCGGTGTTGCTATCTTCGCAAAATCTTTGACAAATCTTCGATAATATCCTGCCAAACCTAAGAAACTTCGAACCTCTGTCGGCGTCTTTGGTCTTTCCCAATTCAACACAGCTTCAATCTTTGCTGGATCAACTTGAATGCCTTTTCTGCTGATGATGTGCCCTAGAAACTGCACTTCTTTCAACCAAAATTCGCATTTGGAAAATTTTGCATAAAGCTGCTCCTTCCGTAATATCTCCAATGTCGTTCTTAAATGCGCTGCATGCTCTTCTTCCGTCTTTGAATAGATCAAAATGTCATCAATAAATATAATGATAAACTTATCCAAATACTTCTTGAATATTCGATTCATCAAATCCATAAACGCTGCAGGTGCATTCGTCAATCCAAAAGCCATTACAAGAAATTCATAGTGTCCGTACCTTGTTCTAAACGCTGTCTTTGGAATATCTTCAGCCTTGATCTTTAACTGATGATAGCCTGATCGTAGGTCGATTTTCGAAAACCATGCGGCTCCTTTTAGTTGATCAAATAAATCATCAATGCGAGGTAAAGGATATTTATTCTTGATAGTTAACTTGTTCAGCTCACGATAATCAATACACAGTCGCATACTACCATCCTTCTTTTTCACGAACAATACTGGCGCACCCCATGGGGATACACTTGGCCTTATAATTCCTTTGTCAAGAAGTTCTTGCAACTGCTTTGCTAATTCCCTCATTTCAACAGGTGCCATTCGATATGGAGTTTTCGAAATTGGTTCAGTCCCTGGCGTCAAGTCAATAGTGAATTCGATTTCTCGATCTGGTGGAAGTCCTGGTAATTCGTCTGGAAAAACATCAAGAAATTCACAAACTACAGGAATATCTTCAATCTTCAAATTTCCCTTTTCAACATCCCGTACATAGGCTAAATAAGCTTGACATCCTTGACGTAGCAATCTTCTCGTCTACATTATTGATAGGAATTTCTGCTTTTGCTTCTCACCTTTAAATATT
This sequence comes from Apium graveolens, assembly GCF_009905375.1. Taxonomy (NCBI): domain Eukaryota; kingdom Viridiplantae; phylum Streptophyta; class Magnoliopsida; order Apiales; family Apiaceae; genus Apium; species Apium graveolens. The sequence goes on from NC_133650.1 coordinate 39,460,285, forward strand.
ACCGTTTCATTTTCTTCAGTTTGCAATTTCACTCTCTTATTCGCACAATCAATTTGACCATTATTACTAGACAGCCAATCCATTCCTAAAATAATATCAAACTCCCCTAACCTAAAAGGTATCAAATCAACTGAAAAATGACATCTCCCTATCTCAATATCACAGCTCGGACATACTCGATCTACTGCAACCTGATCATTATTCGCTAATTTTATGACTAACACTTCATCCAACCACTGAATCTCATAATCTATCTTAGAGATAAAAGCTTCAGAAATAAAAGATCTAGTAGCTCCTGAATCAATCGATACCAAAGCATTTACGGAATTTACAGGGAGTGTACCTGCAACCACATTTGGACTCTGTACCGCTTCCTTCATTGACATGTTGAAAGTCCTTGCTCTGGGCTGATTTTGCTGTGGTAGTGGAGGTGGAGGTAATGCTAAAATTCTTGGAATACTGGCAGCCATTGCAATTCCTCTGCAGTCTTTGGCGATATGTCCTTTTCTCCCACATTGGAAACGAGTAACTTATGCCTTTCCCATTGGACATTCTCCAGAATAGTGTCCCCTTTGCTTGCACTTGAAACACGTAACATTTAGCTTGTTGCAAACTCCTGTATGCTTTCTACCACACGTTCTGCAATCTGGTATAAGCGGTCGGATAAGTCTCTGCTGAATTGGGGCTGGAAGTCGATTTCCCATCCTCTGATTGTTCTGCTCTGGCCTTTTGAAATTTACTTTTCCCCGAGCTTGAAATCCCGGCCTTTTGTTGAAACGATTCTGAAAATTTCCTGGTCCTTTCTCTTTCTGAGCTGCTTCGCTTTCTCCTTCAATAATCATAGCCTTCTGAACAACAGCCATATAAGTTGTCAATTCAAACACAGCTACCCTGCTACGAATCCATGGTTTTAGTCCTTGCTGAAATCTCTTGGCCCGCTTCTCGTCCGTATCCACCTGCTCTGGAACAAACCTTGCCAATTCAGTAAACTTGGTTTCATAATCCGCAACCGATAAGTTGTCTTGTTTCAGCTCCAGGAACTTGATCTCCATCTGGTTCTTCATAAAACTAGGAAAATATTTTTCCAAGAAAAGATCAGTGAATCTGTTCCAGGTCACCACACCTTCTTCCAAAGCTTTCTTTGATTCCCACCAGTAATTAGCTTCGCCTTTTAGAAAATAGCTAGCGAAATCTGTCTTCTGCTCTTCCTCAACCTTTACCAACGAAAAAGCCTTTTCCATCTCTTTCAGCCAAGCTCTCGCTTTTGTAGGATCTGTGGAACTCACAAATTCCGGTGGCTTCACCGACTGAAATTGCTTGAAAGTAGTCGTAGGTGCTACTGGTGGTATTTGATGTCCTGGATGAGCGGCTTGCTGTAACATCTGTTGCTGGAACTGCTGTTGCTGCTGCTGCATTTGTTGTTGCATCATCAACATCTGCTGTTGCATGAGATTAAACATCTGATCCATCTGTTTATTATTGTTTTGGCCCTCGGTGTTTCCATTCGATGAGTCAGGCTGCGCTTTTCTCTTAGGTGCCATTTTTCTGGTAAATAAATAATGGATCTTATTTAATAACAGTATATTAAACATATATTAAAACAGTCGATTCAAGAAAATAAAATAACTTATTAAATAACTGAATAGATAAAACAAATTTTTTTTTTTTTACAACATGATCGTGAATAAAACTATATTTGTAAATATGCAATGGTACTGAAATAAATGTAAATGCTTAAATGACTGGAAATAAAATAAAGAAAACGTGCTAAAGATTATCTCATATATATATAGGTTGAACACCAGCTACAGGTGTCAGTGCTTGATACAAAAACCTATGATATAACAGTCGTACTGCTACTACTACCAGTCAGAGTCAGTAGCTACACTCATACAATACTATACTGCCTCTATCTACAAAATATACATAATACAGCACTCATCGATCTGCTAATCTCAAAATCCTGGTGGTACATGGCTCAACTCCTCCTGCACTGCCTCTAGCACAGCCTCGGTAAGTCCCAATGCTCTGCGATATGCTGTCTCCGCACTAAGATCCTGCTGTCTCAAATCAGTAAGCTGCTGCGAACTAACCCGGTGAATATGATGTAGTCTCTCTCTCAGCATATAATCCGGTCGTAAGGCTCTGACAGGACCATCTGTCTGCGTCTCATACAATCCAAGGATCTCTCTACACTGGTTCTGCCATCTAATCCTCTCCTCCCTCTCTGCCTGAAAGCGCTGGTAAGTCACTGTATGATGCTCATGAAGATCAGTGCTGGAACCTCGAGAAGGTAATGGTCCATCTACCACGATCTCATCTATAAACTCCGGTTGAGGAAACTGATAAACTCCTGGAACAGGTGCATAAATGGCTAATGGGGCAGGAAATAAGACAGGCTGCTCCATAGGCGCATACACTGGCGGCTCTGCCTCTGGCTCCATATGTGGCAGCTCTGGAATCTCGACTGGTGGCATGGGAATCTGAGGCTCTAAATCCTCCCACTGCGGAAGATCAACCATATCAGGAATATCAAACATCGGAAACTCTAATGGTGGAATATCTGGTATTTCTGGCTCAACGTATGGAAAATAATCTGCAAAACCTGGTACCTCCGGGGGAAGTGGTATCTCTGGTGCTGGCTCAGGTGGCAATGGAGGTAAGATCTGCTCTAACACTGGGGCTACTACCTGTGCATCCACTGGATCTGTCTCGGTCCTCTCCGTAGATGATGATAAAGAAGCCATCTAATATAGATAAAAATAATAACACAAAACAATCAAATCACAATCCTAAACTCATAACTTCTAATCACATAGACAAACAATCCTAACACTCTTAATCTCATCCTATCTCATTTTCCTATCTTATCTTAGCCCTAACGTTCTTGTTTTCAAAGGTCAAACCTAAGCTCCGATGCCAACTATAACACCCTCCAAATCCGGGGTATAGATTTGGGGCATTATTAACAACAATTACCAACTATACCTGCACAAGCGGAATATAAATATAATAATTACCCCGAACTATCACTACTCAGGATCTTTTAAGGGTTGAGTTTGAAAACAAGAATCATGCACTACACTTTATTACAAACCCAACTAAATAAAACCTGTCTCAAGAACTCCCTTTGTTACAAAACTTTATTCTATCTACAGTTTCACTACACAATCTTTTATTCAAACTACACAAAACTTTTATTCAACCCAACATTACTACTTATCCTGCTACACCTGATCTGGCACTTCAAAACTCTCTTCGGGAATAGGAAGGAACACTCTTGGTATAAGAGGGTCCCGCTGCTTGACTCGCTTCTTGACTATGCGGGTCCTGATGGGTTTCATTCTCTACCTCAACTGTAAAACAATAGGAGTGACAATAAAAGAAATGAGCCAAAATTGCTCAACAAGCCTGCAACAATATATATATATATTATAAAGAGAGAGAAATAAATGAACCAATAAGCTGCTGGTTTGAACAACCATCTATATCTGTATATGATAATAATTTGCCAACACTGGCGAATGCCAAATGAACAAGACTGGAACAAGAACCAACATATGCACTATAACCTGCTGATCAGTCAGAATATAGTGCGGATCTATACCCAACTGCATAGACCCAACCAACATTAGGAGTACTCAGGCAACTATGGCCTATTAAATAATGGTCTGGGTAAAACCCAGTCCGTAAAGTAACCATCCAGTCCAAGGCTTAGCATCCGGAATAATCGGAATGCTATTGATATATCCCAACACCAGGATATACCAGACTATATGTAACAAGGGTAAAGGAATTGAAATATGAACAGGGAATTCAATAAATTGGGTAAATCAAGAATTTAAATGAAATGGAGCAAGTGATAATAAATGGGTAACAGTGTATATGAACAATGACTATCAAAGAGAATCGATATGATGGAAAAGAAATATAAATCACTATTCTGAATTTAGAATAGGGGAAAAACTTGCCTTGCGCGTACTTAACCTGGTTTAACTTACTTCCTTCTGACCCTAGCTTGCTCTGCCTTGCTAACACTGAACAAATCATGGAAAGATAGGTGTTTAGATAATTTACTACATACGTGTATCTTGAATTGATATCACGCAACCTTATCAGTCTACCCATGCGTTTCTATCTGACTCACATATATATATACAAACATTTATACAGCACATCTATTCACATAATCACATAAAGCACGTAGCACGTAAAGCACATAATTAATTTCTAGATTTATAATTATTTTTAGAATCAATTCTGGGCTTATACCTGCATTACTAGTCATATCTGATTTTATTATAATTTTTCGGGATTTATTCAACTCAGTTATACCCCTATTAGGGCCTACGAACTATTAATTATCACAAGATCACTCTCTTCCGGGAGAATTTATGACTCACAATTATTTTTATTGGATTCGTCTCATTTTTTTGAGTCTAGGGGTCTTCGTTTTGCTCAAATCGGACTAACGGTTTAATTATTATGAATTAAACAAGATTTAATTAATTAATAACTAATTATAAATAATTAATTATAATTAAATAATCCTTAATTATATTTTTAGATAATTATTTAATAATTATTGCATTTTAAAATAATTAATCCCTAATTATTAGGATTAATTACAATTTACTACACTAATTTACTAATTATTAACGCTTACCCGATCAGATCGATTATTTACAAATAATCAATCGATACAATTAACTGATACGTTATTTACCGAATAACTACAAATTACTTGGATTATAAATCACTTAACGATTAATTACTCGTATAACTATGAGCTACTCGCGATTCTTGCCTTATTATCGAACCATTACATTATTATTGTAACCTATACGATTCGTGAATTAATTATCGATGTTTAATTATACAATACGAATAATTATTATGATATTCTTCGAATAACTATCGCTCGAATAATAATTCTAATTATCGAATCCCTACTCGCATAAATACGAGTTACTCATAATATTAACTAGTTATCGGATTATTAATCATATTATTTAATCCTTATTTATTAATTAATTACCTAATTATTAATTAATTACCTAATTATTAATTAATTAGATAACTAATAAATAATTAGATAAATAATTAAATAATTAATTAATAACTAATTTCGAATTTCTAAACTAATAAAATAATTTAGAAATTATTAATACAAATTTTCAGAATTTAAATCTAATTTTAATTTTTTTTTATTAGATTTATAGAATTATAAAAATCTGATTTTTGATTTTATAAAATATAAATAATTAATTATAATTCAGAAACACAACACAGGAATTAGGTTTGGGAATTAGAGGATTTAACCCGGGTCGATTTCCGGGTTGGAACCGGGTCGTCCCCAACCCAATCGGGTCGGGAAGAACAAACCGGCCGCTGCCCAGAAACCAGACGCCGGCGAGTGCTTCCGGCCGAAATCCGGCGATTCAACGGCGAGCTCGTATCGAGCCTTCAGGCCATCCCCTTTCCCCGGTTTTGGTGTCATTCAATCCCCCGTGACTACAGCAACATCCCTAACGCACCACCGTCGTCCCGTCATCCTTCTTCCATCCTCTCCGGCCAATCGACGGCCCGCCGGCGGCGTTTTCCCGGCCAAACGACGATTTACCACAATCGTACACCAAACTTCATGATTCTTATGCCAAAACAAAGCTACAGACTTCTATAATCATTCCCAACAGTTCATATCAATCAAAAACATTTAAAAATCTAACGAAAACAAAATCAAAAACACTAAAACTCATGAACTCAGCACATCGATTTAGGGGTTGTAAAATCAAAATAAAAATACCTGATTACTCCTAGGACTACAACAAAACTAACTACATCAACCAAACAATCAAATGATTCTTCAAAATCAAAAAACCGAAATTCATGCCAAGAACATAAAAATCGATTTTGAGATTAAACAAACCTCAGTTGTTGATATTAGTATCAATAGATTCGTCTCTTCACAAGGATTGTATTGGTTACTCGAACATTTTCAGTGGATTAGTAAATCTCTCAAAATCACAGTTTGATCTTCTCCCTTCTTCAAGAACACAAACTTCACCCACACTTTCTAATTTTTTATTTTCTGATTTTTTTAACAATTAATTAATGAATAATTAATAATAAAACAGGTATTTATACTAATGAAAATAATACCCCTAAATAAAATTAAGGGTCTAATTCTACATCTAATAAAAATATTTGGCCCCAATTTTTATAATTTTTGGGTATTAATATTGAATTTTTAAATATCCAATAAATACAAAATAAATGCTAAAAATTCCCAAAAATTGTGAATATTACAAAAATACAAAGAAAAATGATATATGATAATTTCATGATCATATAAAAATAAAAATGTGATTTTGTGGGGTTTTTGGTACCCAAAGGGGTCCGGAAAAGTCATTTTTCGCGAAAAGGGTAAATTTGTAAAACGTCTAGGGGTTCAAAATAGCGATATGGTATAGGGCATTTTTGGTAAAATAGGACCAATAATTTTATTTGAAATACGGGCTTTTAAAACACTGTTTGAGCTGTACGGGTTTTGATATAAGATATATAACTTGCGATAAAACATTCAATAAATATCCAAAACACATTCGGATCAAAACAACCAACACATAACACATAGCAGTCAGGGTTCAACGACTTAACACATTTAATCACATAATAATACACATAATTTATTATTATTATAATATAATACAAGCGTAATTCCTCGGTCGTTACATCCCACCCATGATTTGGAATTGGCAGCGATCGTATTTGCATTGAAGCTTTGGAGACATTATCTCTACGGTGAAAAATGTGAAATCTACACAGATCATAAAAGTCTGAAATATATCTTTACGCAAAAGGAACTGAACATGCGACAAAGTCGATAACTGGAATTGATAAAAGATTACGATGTCACGATCAGCTATCATCCAGGGAAAGCAAATATTGTAGCAGATGCGCTGAGCAGGAAAGAAAGATTGAATCGGTTAACTGCATGTGAAGAATTGGCCAAGGAATTCGACAAATTGGAAATTGAGATTCGTACTCCCAATGAATCTGCAGAAGCTATCTACACTATGACTTTCCAACCGGAGTTGTTAGAGAAGATTCGCCGCTGTCAAGATGAAGTGATGAGTCAAGATGACGAACTGACGGGAGAAGAGATCACAACTCAGAGAGATAATGAAGGAATTTTATGTTTTGCGTCGAGAATCTGGATCCCTAATGTGGCAGAATTAAAAAAAGAACTAATGCGAGATGTGCACAGTTCAAAGTATTCCATACATCCAGGAAGCACAAAAATGTATCGCGATCTGAAAGAAAACTTTTGGTGGCCGAACATGAAAAAGGAAATAGCAGAATGGGTGAGTAAATGCTACACATGCCAGCGAGTTAAAGCGGAACATCAACGTCCGAGCGGATTATTACAACCGTTAGACATTCCATAATGGAAATGGGAACATTTAGCGATGGATTTTGTGGTAGGACTACCAAGGACAAAGGCAAATCATGATGCGATATGGGTAATCATTGACAGACTCACAAAGTCAGCATATTTTCTACCAATTAACGAAAGATTTTCACTCGACAAGCTAGTGCACATATATCTCAAGGAAATTGTGATGCGACATGGAGTTCCAATATCTATCGTGTCTGATCGAGATCCTCGTTTCAACTCAAGATTTTGGAGACAATTTCAAGAATGCCTTGGAACTAAATTGAACATGAGTACCGCTTATCATCCGTAAACCGATGGACAAAGTGAAAGAACTATCCAAATGATTGAAGACATGTTACGAGTTTGTGCGATCGATTTTGAAGGCAGTTGGGATGAGCATTTACCTCTAGTAGAATTTTCTTATAATAACAGCTATCACGCCAGCATTGGAATGCCACCGTATGAAGCACTATACGGGAGAAAATACAGATCACCAATACATTGGGATGAAGTTGGAGAACGTAAAATTTTAGGTCCAGAATTAATTCAACAGACGAAAGAAAAGATTGAACTCATTCGAAAACGACTCGATGCAGCGCAAAACAGGCAACGCAAATATGCAGATCAAGCCAGGAAAGATATGGACTATCAGGAAGGAGAAAACGTACTACTCAAAATATCGCCATGGAAAGGATTGACCAGATTTGGAAATAAGGGTAAATTGAAACCACGATATGTCGGACCATTTGAAATTTTGAAGAAATTGGGAAAAGTTGCATACGAATTAGCTTTACCGCCTCATATGCAGCATATTCACAATGTGTTTCACGTGTTAATGCTTAAGCGATATAATCCTGATTCTAGGCATGTAATAAAATATGAGCCGATAGAAATCCAACCTGATTTGTCTTTTGTAGAACAGCCGGTAAGAATTTTAGATCGGCAAGAGAAAGTGTTGAGAAATAAGTCTGTATATTTAGTGCGAGTGTTGTGGAGAAATCCTATGGTTGAAGAATCAACCTGGGAACTTGAAAGCGAAATATTAGAGAAATACCCTCATTTGTTTTCATAGAAGATTCTGAGGACAGAATCCTTTTATGGGGGAAGGATGTAACGACTGGGAAATTTACATTTATATTATATCATAATCATAATAAAATATGTGTATTAATATGTCATTTATGTGTGATTATCTGTTAAACCCAAACTGTGATGTGTTATGTGTATTCCGTGTCATTTCTGTATTTTTAAGGTATTTTCCCGTGATTTTATTTTGCATTCATCGTTTCCATTTTAAACGTTTTACGACCCAAACAATGACTTTAAAGCCAGTATTTCAAATAAAATAATGGCCGTTATTTTTCATCAAACGGCTTTTACAATCGCATTATTCTGAACATCTAGATATATTTTATAAATTTTCTCGTTTTACGAAAAATGACTTTTCTGGGCCCCATTGGGTGTCAAAAACCCCACAAAAATCACATTTTTATTTTTATAAAATTTTAGGACTTTCATTTATATTATTTCTTTGCATTATTCACAATTTTTGGGAATTTTTGGCATATATATTGCATATATAAAATATTTATAAATTAAATTTTAATACTCAAAAATTATAAAAATTAGGGCCAAATATTTTTATTAAATGTATAATTAGCCCCTTAATTTTATTTAGGAGTATTATTTTTACTACTATAAATAGCCTAATTTTTATTTAATTAATCATAATTAACAATTAAAATCTGCAAAATTCTCTGAAATCGGGTCGGGAAGAACAGGTTCGGGTCGAAGAATTAAACCATGATTTTGATCTGATTATAGCACCAAATCAAGCAATTCAAGTATCCAAATTAAAGGTTTTGATCTGTTCTTTCTGTTTTTAGCATCAATTTCACGTTTTAATGCGTAGTTTTTGATTTTCGATTTCTAGGATTTATGCTCGAATTAGGAATTTTTGATTTCAGGGTTATTTTGATGTTTTGATGATTGATATAGCTTTGTTAGATGATTTACAGTCGATTCATGGTGTTTAATTGAACAAACGATGCCTGGATAGTTATTCACAATTTCTAGGGTTCATATCGAATTTTCAAAACACAACTCGATGACTTCTGTGAATATTTGGTTCTTGTAATGTTAGGGCTTTGATTGTATATGTTCTTAGCTTTAATTTGTACTATAGAACGTTAAGTTTGGTTTAAAGAATCAAAAGATGATATTTTGGGAGTTTATGTCGATTTTGACCGGAGATTGTGATTCTGAGATGTTTTTGGTATGTTTTGGCCGTGGTTAGATTGTTGTGTTGATTTGCAATGAAAAGCACTCAAAAACAGCACCAAACGGTGTTGATTTGAGGCTGATCGGAGTTGGCCGGACTCCGGGAACTCACCGGATTCTGGGAAAAATCTGGTGGTGTTCTTGGCAACCCGGATGGTGACCTAGTTGACCCGTGTGGTTGACCCGGTTTTGATCCGTTTCTGTCAGATTCTGGTTCCTGACAAATGTTTCTGTAATTTGTTTTACTTTTATTTTTATTTTAATTATAAAATCAGTTTTATTTATTTTGTAAATTAATTAATTAATTATTTAATTAATTGATTTATATTACAAATAATTCTGAATTATTTTCTAAAAATCAGATTGAATTATTTTCTTAATTATTTATTATTTATTTATTATTTATTAATTATTTAAATATGATTAATTATTTTGATAGTTAATCAAATAATTTTCAATAAATCATAATAAATTCATTTTAATTCCAAAAATTATGGAAAAATCATTTTTAATTCTGATTTTTCTTAAATAATGATTTAAAAATTATTTTTGAGTTTTAAAAAATAGTAATAATTATTTATAATGAATAATAAATGGAATTATCAGTATTTAATTGATAATAATTAAACCGTTAGTCCGATTCGCGTGAAACGAAAGCCTGTTGACTCATAAAAATGAATTCTTTTCATTAAAAATAATATCAAAGCTTAATTTCTTCTAAAAATTTGTTGATTTTGTTATCTGTTTGATTATCAGTCGAGATATGTGCCGAGACGAGTCCGAAAAATTCCGGAAAAATGGGAAACGAGTCAGATAACGATCAGTTGAGCGATCAGCGAGTCGATTTTGGTTTTAAAAATTATTTTGACCATAAAAATGATTATGTGCTTATGTGTATTACGTGGTTAATTGAGTCTTAATTGCTAAAAGTAATACCTGAGTTAGTTATAAGCGCATGGGTAGATGTTAGGAGCGGTGTGAAGTCAATTCAAGATACAATTGAGATACGACGTGACTTAACCAGTCTGTTTTGCCAATAGAAGCTAAGTCAGCCAGGCAAGTTGAGTCGGTATTAGTCCAAAGTGATAGACGAAAGTGACCTAATTGCAGTGAGTCGCGCAGAAGGCAAGTTTTTCCCCTATTCTACTTTCAGAATAGTGATATTGATTCAATTGCTTATCACAATTGCACTCTTTTGATTCTTACTCTTATGCACTGATATACACTTGATATTCCTTTGTTCATATTTCATTTCGATTCTTGATTTCTCCGCTTCTTGGGATTCTTGATTCATGTTCCATTGGGGATACATGGAGATTGATATATTCTAGTGTTTGGAATATATCAAAGCATACCGATTGTTCCGGTTGCTAAGCGATGGACTGGATAATGATATTTTTGGGATTGAGTGTGTCTTAATCCTGAGGACCGGGATGACTGGTGCCTCGACGTGGGCCGTAGTGCCTGGGTACCCGACTGGATCTATATAGTGAGATATAGATCTTCATTATATTCTGACTGATCAGCAGAATATTGATGCGAACTTGTGTCCAGTTTAGCTCATTTGTACTCGCTAGTAATGGCCTTCTTTCGATTCTCGTGGGGTTATATCTTTGCAGATATACCCGGGATGACGGATTCATTTAAAATACTTTAACACTTTGTATACTTTGTGGACTTGTTGAGCAATTTTTGGCTCACCCTTTTTGTTGTTATTCACCTTATTATTTTTAGTTAAGAAGGAATATGAAACCAATCAGGGCTCGAGTGGTAAAGAAGCGGGTCAAGCCTCGGGATCCTCTCATACCCAAGGTGTTGATCCCAATCCAGGAAGAAAGCTTTGAGTTGCCCGAACAGGTGGAGTGTTGATAGATAGTGTGTGTGTTTGAATAAAAGCTGAACTTAGTAAAAAAATGAAATAGACAATGGTTTGTAATAAAGAGAGTTTGTGAGACTTTGAATGTTGGTTTATAATAAAAGTAGTTAGTGGTTCTTGTTTTCATACTTCAACCTAAAAAGATCCTGGTTAGTGTTAAAGGGGTTTAATTTCATTTCTTTATTATTTGTTAATCAGATTGTATATGTTTGGTGATTAACTAGTAACCCCCAGACTTATACCCCGGGTCTGGAGGGCGTTATAACATAACACATTTAATCACATAATATACAACATTGAGATAATGGTGCACTATTGGGTATTGAATGATCTCACTCAACCAATATAAATGACTCGAAGTGCTTAACTAGTCTAGTGTAACCCAACTAGCTCTCCAAATTTGAAGTGCCTTTACTAGCCAAACCCCATTTCAGTTAGCCACACCTATGGCCTAACCTTCTACTTACCTCTTACTAATAATCAGACTCAATGGTCAACTCAGGACTCACCTCTAAGAACACAAAATCTAAGTGCAAGGACAAAGTGTTCCTAAGTGCAACTCTTAGGTGACATCGAATGGTACTAAGTGACAATGATCCCCCTTCCACTCAAAGTTTGACACTCAAACTACTACAATGGAATCTCAGGTCCTAAATCTATCTTTTGCACTTGTAATGACACCAAGGCCCAACCTAGGCCTCCTTGGGCCTACTCTCAAAGATGGCTCTCCCCCGTCCTAGTGACACTCAAACTGCCCTGATCTGAACTCACTTTAGGCTCTTGGTTTTAACTCTAAACCTTCTAAATATGGCTTGAAAAACCTCCCACAAACTCCCTAGTATCAAAGCTAAACAAGTATTAATGAGGGCATACCAATGACATCACTTTCTAAGCTTAAAAGTGCTCTTCACTCAAACTGTCTCTGTTCTGACCAGAAGTCATGATTCGACTTGTGCACCTAACTAAATGGGTTGGTTTCTTACATTAAAAGCTTCTGGGATCAACTATAGGTCAATTCCTAACTTCTGATGGCTTGGGCCTCCAAATGCCCAACAAATGCACATTCAAAATTCTCCTACAAACTAGTACAAATTTCTGGAAAAGACAAACCTTATACAAACCCTTCCACCTTAACTCCCACTTATAAACCATGAACCCAATCTTTAACCAAGCATAATTATTGTCCTATTACTCTCATATAACCGACTAACACGTGGTGGAGATCATTCATATCCTAATGCACCATGACCAAATGATATAAACAACATAGCAAGACTAACACTAAATCACATTTTCGAGTAATTATCCACAAAACGAATATATATAACAACATGCAAACACAATACCAACTGAATATACTCATTAAACAATTGTACATACTATACATTGTCATAATAAAACACTTATCATCACATGCAAATCAATTCAAATCTCAATATCTCACAAATCATGGCATGTAACTTTGATCTTGACTTATACTCCAAGATATCTTACTAGCACTTAGATTTTATTCCATAAAACTAACATGCAACCTTATCATGATCATATTTATAGAAATATATAACATGCAAAGGTTGAAACTAAGGTAATATCTCAAAAAATCATGATTTAAGCACATAGCAACAAAGAGAAAATAAGGATACAAACAACCACTCCATTTGGTTCCTTTTGAGTCAATGCCGAATGGAAGAGAGAGGAATGGAACTTGCATGTGAGTGGAACTCCCATGTCTTTCCCTTCACAACACTTTGTCTAATTTAACTCTTAGTTTGGAGCTTAAGTTCATAAGAACTAAGGTCTTTCACTTGATTTTTGTACTTACCTCTTATATGCAACACCAAACCATTTAACAAGCATGAAAATCTCTACACAAATATGTATGGAATGGGTTTAAAAAGATTGAGAGAGTGAAATTACACTAGAATTCTTGGTATTTGGAAATGAAAAAGAAGAAGTAGTGTGTGTGTGTGTGTGTGTGTGTGTTCGGCCGAGAGAGGGAGAGATGGGGGAGGAAAAGAGAGTGAGGCTGGAGTGTGCAAGTGGAAAAATGATCACATGTTTGATCATTTCATTTGTTATGTAATGGGTAGTGGAGTGGATAATTACTTTCTTGACCTTCTCTCTTAACTAGCACAAGATGCATGCAAGGCTATAGTGGTCATTTGATTAGGTAGAAAAGAGTTAGTGGGGTGGATAATGACATGAATGTCCTCACTTTGTATTAAGGGTAAAAATGCATGCAAGGGCAATTGGGTAATCACATAATTATTAATCTAATTAAATACAAAAAAATCATTTTATGAATAAAACCATAAATCTATAAATTACAATAGTGACACCATAAAATAGTTTAGAATTTTAGGAATTTAATAAGATCAATTTCAAAATTTATTAATAAAAATAATTTTAAAAATGTTTTTTCTTGGATAATAAAATACATTTTATAACCTTCATAAATAGCAAATAATACAATTCTTATTTTCTAAAATTTCCAAATAATATCACACAATTATTTAGCATAGTTCTAATCACACAAACACATATTCACAAATTTTTTTATTTAACTCACTTAATATACACATATATATCAATTAAAAGATAAATAGAATACCGGTTATGACATCCTCTCCCCCTTAAAGGATTATGTTCTCGAAATCTAAGGAAATAGGTGAGGATACCGGACTTGCATTTCTGACTCTAATTCCCATATCGATTTCTCAACCTTGGGATTTCTCCACAAAACTTTAACAACCTTCACTATTTTATTTCTAAGTCTCTTTTCTTGCCAGTCGAGTATTTTGACAGGTTGTTCCACATTTGACAAATCTTTCTGAATTTCTATCGGCTCATACTCTATCACATGATTGACATTCGGATTATACTTGTTAAGCAAAGAGACGTGGAATACATTATAAACATGTTGATATTGAGGCGGTAGAGCCAACTCATAGGCTACTTTTCCTACCCGATTTAAGATTTCAAAAGGACCAATATAACGCGATGCCAATTTCTCCTTTTTCCCTAATCGAGTCAAACCCTTCCATGGTGAAACTTTCAGCAATACAGCTTCACCCTCTTGAATACTCATATCCTTTCGGGCAGGATCGGCGTACTTCCTTTGTCTGTCTTGAGCAGCAATTAGTTTCTTCCGAATTAAGGCAATTGTTTCCTTCATTTGCTGAACTAATTCAGGGCCGAGAACTTTTCCTTCTCCTACCTCGTCCCAATTTCTCGGAGATCTGTATTTTCTTTCATATAAAGCTTCATATGGAGGCATTCCGATACTAGAGTGGTAGGTGATCATCCCAACTTCCTGCGAAATCGATTGCACAGCTGCGCAACATGTCTTCAATTATCTGTATAGTTTGCTCACTTTAACCGTCCGTCTGAGGATGATATGCGGTGCTCATATTTAGCTTTGTGCCCAAATTTTCCTGAAACTGTTTCCAAAATCTCGAATTGAATCGTGGATCTCCTGAAACTATCGATACCGGTACGCCGTGTCGTAACACAATTTACTACACGTACATATGAACCAACCTATCCAATGAAGTCTTCTCATTGATGGGTAAGAAGTGTGTCGATTTCATAAGGCGATCAACTATAACCCATATGACATCGTATCAGGATTTTGTTCGAGGCAAACCTACTATGAAGTCCATGGCGATATTTTCCCATTTCCACTTAGGAATCTTCAATGGCTGAATCAATCCGTTCGGTCTTTGATGTTCCGCTTTTACTCTTTGACAAGTGTAACTTGGAGACCCATTCTGCAATTTCTCTTTTTATGTTTGGCCACCAAAATTTCTTTTTCAAATCTTGGTACATCTTCGTGCTCCCCGGATTAATCAAAAATTTTGAGTTGCGTGCTTCCTGTAGTACCTCATTCTTCAATTCAGTTGCTTGAGGGATCCAAATCCTTGATGCAAATTTTAATATTCCTTGCTCATCCTTTTTCATACATATCTTCTCCCCCGTCAGTCGATTATTCTCTTGACTCATCACTTCTTCTTGGCATTTCTTTATCTTTTGCCATAATTCCCTTGGTATGGTTATCGTATTCAACCTTTCCTTCCTACTCAAGGAATCGGCTACTACATTCGCCTTTCTTGGATGGTAATGTATCGAACAGTCGTAATCCTTGATTAGCTCCAACCATCTCCGTTGTCTCATGTTGAGTTCCTTCTGGGTGAATATATACTCCAGGCTTTTATGATCCGTATAGATTTCACACTTCTCCCCGTACAGGTAATGTCTCCATATCTTGAGTGCGAACATTATGGCTGCCAATTCCAGATCATGGGTTGGGTATTTCAATTCATGAGGTTTAAGCTGCCGTGATGTATATGCAATCAACTTATTATATTGCATTAGCACACAACCTAGTCCTTTATGCGAAGCGTCGCTATATATCACAAAATCTCCTTTGTCGTCGGGTAGTACTAATACTGGCGCGATAACCAATTTCTGTTTTAACTCTTGAAAGCTTCCTTCACATTACGCATTCCATTCGAAATTATGATTCTTCCTTGTCAACTTGGTCAGCGGCGTAGCGATTTTTGAGAAATCCTTTACGAACCTTCTGTAGTATCTGATAAGTGGCATTTTATACCACTTAGAACGTCTTAAAATGGCTTAAATTGGTGTTTTGAAATCAAGTATTTTGTGTATTTGATGCGTTTTTCTAGTGTTTATGCATTTCAGGGTTTTAGTTGCATTTCGGGGGAGGAATCATCAAGAATAAGTCTTGGCATGTGTTCACCATTGCGAGATGAAAGAAACGGGCAGATTACGACGAAGAAACGAAGCAAAATCAGAATTTTTCCAGTAGAGGTCTGAGCGCCCGCGCAGCAAGCTGAGCGCCCGCTCAGCTATGCTGAGCGGCCGCGCAGGGTCGGGAAAAAAGACAATTTATTTTAGGACTTCTACTTCTGTTTGGTTTCCACTTCTATGTAATCTGAGTTTTATGGGACTATTATATAAGTAGATTTGAGATGTTTTCACAAGGGTGGATTGAAGAAGATTGTGTTTTTACGCAAGAAGCGAAGGAGATAAGGAAGAAGACCGATTTAGCACACTGCAACGAAGAGGAAGCATATCTTCTTGTGATTCTTGTTTCGTTGTAACGTTGGATGCTAGTTTTCTTGCTTTGAACTTATTTACTCTTGTGACGTACTCTGTTTTAATATAATTAGTTTAGTTATTATTTTCTTGTGTTTGTTTATCATGATTTCATATGAACCCATGATGACGATAAGTGCTATCATGGGCTAATCGTGATCATGGGGTTGCAACAGATTTATTATGGAATTCTTTAGTTAATTGTTTAATACTTTAGTGTGTGATGATTGTATGATATCTAGTATTGGTTGTGCGTATTCGTCTTATGTGCGTCGCGAACATATAAGATAGGGTGTTAATCTCTTGTGAAGCGACGGTGAATCTTGAGATTTAGAACTTGCCATGCTAGCATAGGATCATGTACGTTACGCATGATTAGTGGGTAACTCTAACAGTTTTATTTTGCCCTATGTAATCAAAAGGAATAACTTGTGCTTAAATCGTTGTGTTGTCAATTTCTGTAGACATATAGGAACTCAACATAATTGATGACTATTCAACTTCTATCTTAATTGTGGATGCTTGGTAGAATGGTATTAGTATAATGAAAGTTGGCTTTTATCAGTTTCGTGATTATTCGATTAATATCATCAATGTCACATGCTAAAGGTAATAACAATGGCTATAGAAGGAGGTAATAATGAAGTTGTGATCTCATGAGTGTTTTATTATTGATAGATTGAAGTGTTAGTTAAGTGGTTAATTAAGTAGTTAATTGTAGTTAATATTTAATCAACAATTTTAAGTGTTATTATCTTAACATTGAGAAGTAATCATACATTGGTGAGTGAGTTTAATTAGACAATAATTTAGTCTGAGTCTCTGTGGGAACGAACTAGAAAGTATTCTATATTACTTGTGAACGCGTATACTTGCGTGAATATTAGCGCGTGTTTTCGCCCTAACAAGTTTTTGGCGCCGCTGCCGGGGACTCGGCGTATTTGTTTAGTTTATGTACTTACCATCATTGGTCATTAGGACTCAGTGATTAGGACGTAGTAGTTACTTATTTTTTCCGGTTGTGTTTCAGGTACTTTAGCAAGCGTTTATGCAAACTCGTTCTCGTGCTCGCAAGAGGACTTTAGATACAGCTGAGGAGACAGACGAAGTTCTTGATATTCCGGAGAAGTTAGATTTTGAGGATTCGGATTCAGGAACTGAGCAGAAAGAACCAGTAAACATGGGAGATCGTATTGTTCAAGCTGATCCAGCTCTTATGGATTTTTCTCGGCCTAAAATTGATGATATTTAGTCAAGCATCCTTCATCCGGCTATTCAAGCTAACACCTTTGAAATCAAGCCGGGCACTATTCAGATGGTGCAGAATTCTATTTCTTTTGGAGGAGCGGCAACTGAAGACCCCAACATGCACATAAGGAATTTTGTCGAGATCTGCAGCACTTTTAAGTATAATGGCGTGACTGATGAGGCTATCAAGTTGAGGCTTTTCCCATTCTCACTGAGGGACAAGGCTAAAGACTGGTTACATTCTGAACCAGCTGGGTCCATCACTATGTGGCAAGATCTTGCGCAAAAGTTTCTGGTGAAGTTTTATCCGATGGCAAAGACTGCTGCTATGAGGAGTGCTCTTACTCAGTTTGCGCAGCAACCTACAGAATCTATGTGCGAGGCTTGGGAACGCTACAAGGAAATGTTGAGAAAATGTCCACATCATGGAATGCCGGATTGGATGGTGATCACTGGTTTCTATAATGGTTTGGGGGCCCAATCTCGGCCCATGCTCGATGCAGCAGCTGGAGGCGCCTTATGGGCTAAAAGCTATACTGAGGCGTATAATCTTATAGAGACGATGGCTGCAAATGAGCATCAAAACCCAACTCAGAGGATGACGTCAGGCAAGGTAGCGGGTATTCTGGAAGTTGATACAGCCACCGCTATTGCAGCCCAGCTCCAAGCGCTATCAATGAAGGTTGATTCTCTGGCTACATATGGAGTTAATCAAATAACTATGGTTTGTGAGCTTTGTGCAGGTTCTCATGCTACGGATCAGTGTTCTCTTGTCAATGAATCTTTTCAGTACGTGAATAATTATCAGCGACAACAGCAGCCTGTGCCAGCGACCTATCATCCTAACAACAGAAATCATCCAAATTTCAGCTGGGGGAATAATCAGAATGTTATTCAGCCACCATATCAGCAAGGAGTGAGTAAACAGTTTAACCCACCTGGATTCCAGCAACCACAGCAGTATGTTATAAGGCAATCATATCCTCAACAGGGAAGTACAGCTGCACCTACCAGTGCTGATTTTGAGGAACTTAAGCTATTGTGCAAGAGTCAGGCGGTTTCTATCAAGACCTTGGAAAATCAAATCGGTCAATTAGACAATGCAGTGCTCAATCGTTAACCTGGCACTCTTCCCAGTGACACGGAAGTACCAGGCAGGAAGGAAGCTAAAGAGCAAGTCAAGGCTATTACCTTAAGGTCTAGAAAAGTGGCTGATGCTGAAAAGGCAAAAGAAGTAGAAGCTGAAATTAGAGATGAAGAATCTAAGCAAAAGGAGAAAGCGGCGGAACCAAGGAAGACTACTGTTGAACACACTCTGCCTGAGGCTAATACAGGGGAGAAATAGCTCTATCCTCCACCACCTTTTCCTAAGCGATTGCAGCAACAAAAGCTGGATAGACAGTTCGGGAAGTTTCTGGAGGTGTTCAAGAAACTTCACATCAATATACCTTTCGCTGAGGCTCTGGAACAAATGCCTAGTTATACGAAGTTTATGAAGACTATTCTTTCAAGGAAGGTGAAACTGGATGACCTTGAAACCGTTGCTCTCACGGAAGAATGCAGCGCTGTTCTGCAGCAAAAGTTACCACCAAAACTGAAAGATCCAGGAAGCTTCACCATTCCTTGCACCATTGGAAATCTGACTTTTGACAAGTGCCTTTGTGATTCGGGAGCAAGCATTAATCTGATGCCGTTGTCGATCTTTAAAAAGCTGGATCTGCCTGATCCAAAACCCACATACATGTCGCTACAATTGGCTGACCGTTCCATTACTTACCCAAGGGGCATCGTTGAGGATGTACTCGTCAAGGTGGATAAGCTTCTTTCCTGCAGATTTTGTTATTCTAGATTTTGAGGAAGATAAGAAGATTCCCATAATCTTGGGAAGGCCTTTCTTGGCTACTGGCCGTACCTTGATAGATGTGCAAAAAGGTGAACTTACTATGCGGGTCCAAGATCAGGATGTGACCTTCAACGTATTCAAGGCAATGAAATTCCCTACAGAAGATGATGAGTGCTTAAAATTGGATGTGATTGATTCTGTGGTTACTTCAGAACTCGATCGCATGCTAATGTCTGATGCATTGGAAAAGGCCTTAGTGGGGGATTTTGACAGCGATGATGAAGATGGCAACGAACAATTACAATATTTGAACGCTTCTCCCTGGAAGCGAAAGCTGGACATACCATTTGAATCTTTTGGTACTTCTGACCTTAAGAATGCTGAAGGGAAGCTCAAACCATCAATAGAGGAAGCACCTACCTTGGAGCTCAAGCCATTACCTGAACACTTGAGGTATGCTTTTTTAGGTGATTCATCTACGTTACCTGTTATTATTTCATCTGACCTTTCAGGTAGTGAGGAAGACAAGCTCTTAAGGATTTTGAGAGAATTCAAATCGGCTATAGGATGGACCATAGCAGACATCAAGGGGATAAGTCCTTCATATTGTATGCATAAAATTCTGCTAGAGGAAGGTAGTAAGCCAACTGTGGAACAGCAGCGAAGACTAAATCCCATCATGAAGGAGGTGGTGAAGAAAGAAATTCTGAAATGGCTAGATGCAGGCATCATTTATCCTATTTCTGACAGCTCGTGGGTGAGCCTCGTACAATATGTACCTAAGAAAGGAGGTATCACTGTGGTCGCAAATGAAAAGAATGAGCTCATCCCTACTCGAACAGTTACAGGATGGAGAGTATGCATGGATTATAGAAAATTGAACAAAGCCACAAGGAAGGATCACTTTCCTCTTCCATTTATTGATCAGATGCTTGACAGATTGGCGGGTCATGAGTATTTTTGTCTTCTGGATGGTTATTCCGGGTATAATCAGATTTGTATTGCACCAGAGGATCAGGAAAAGACTACCTTCACTTGTCCATTTGGCACGTTTGCTTTTCGCAGAGTTTCGTTTGGGTTATGTGGCGCCCCGACCACTTTTCAGAGATGTATGATGGCTATATTCTCTAACATGATTGGAAATAACGTCGAAGTGTTCATGGACGACTTCTCCATCTTTGGACATTCATATGATGAATGTTTGAATAATCTGCGCGCCGTACTCAAAAGATGCGTGGAAACTAATTTGGTGCTCAATTGGGAGAAATGTCATTTTATGGTGCGTGAAGGCATTATCCTTGGGCATAAGGTCTCTAGCAAGGGTCTGGAGGTGGACAAGGCCAAGGTGGGAGTCATTGAAAATCTTCCCCCACCTAATTCTGTGAAAGGAATCCGTAGTTTTCTTGGTCATGCGGGTTTTTATCGGCGATTCATCAAGGACTTTTCAAAGATATCTAAGTCATTGTGCAATCTGCTTGAGAAAGATGTGCCTTTCAAATTTGATGATGAATGTTTGGCAGCATTCGAGACTCTCAAGAAGAGTTTGATCACTGCACCAGTTATTACAGCACCAGATTGGACAGAACCGTTTGAGACGATGTGTGATGCGAGTGATTATGCGGTAGGTGCAGTTCTGGGACAGCGCAAGAAAAACCTCTTCCATGTGGTCTACTATGCGAGTAAGACTTTAAATGGTCCCCAATTGAACAACACCACTACTGAGAAGGAGCTTTTGGCTATAGTCTTTGGTTTTGAGAAATTTCGATCGTATCTACTTGGTATGAAAGTAACAGTATTCACTGATCATGCAGCTATTCGCTATCTAGTTTCCAAGAAGGATTCGAAGCCGAGACTCATTCGTTGGGTGCTTTTACTTCAGGAATTTGAGTTAGAGATCAAAGATAGAAAAGGTACTGAGAATCAAGTAGCTGACCATCTCTCTAGATTGGAGAATCCCGATTCTACTTCACAGGATAGGACGTTAATTAATGAATCTTTTCCGGATGAGCAGTTGTTTGCAATTCAGGAGGAAGAACCATGGTTTGCAGATATTGTAAACTATCTCGTCAGCAATATAATGCCTCCTAATTTGACATCCGCTCAAAAGAAGAAGTTTCTGCATGAGGTGAAGTGGTATATGTGGGATGAACCATATTTGTTTAGACAGGGAGCTGACCAGATCATCAGGAGATGTATCCCGTTCTGTGAGACGGAGGGGGTATTACGAGACTGCCATTCCACGGTTTATGGTGGACACTATGGTGGTGAGAAGACGACAGCTCGTATTCTGCAAGCAGGTTTTTTCTGGCCTACTTTGTTCAAGGATGCTCATTAGTTTGTTTTAAGGTGTGATCGTTACCAAAGAATGGGAAATTTGTCAAGGAAGGATGAGATGCCATTAAATGTGATGCTTGAAGTCGAGGTCTTTGATGTGTGGGGAATCGATTTCATGGGGCCTTTTATCTCGTCTTGCAATAATCAGTACATCTTGCTGGCAGTCGAATATGTCTCAAAATGGGTCGAAGTTAAAGCTTTACAGACAAATGATACAAAGGCAGTGCTAAATTTTCTTCATAAGCAAATTTTCACAAGGTTTGGAACACCTCGGGTAATCATAAGTGATGAAGGATCGCATTTTTGCAACCGTAAGTTCACTTCTATGATGCAGCGTTATAATGTGAATCATCGAGTAGCTACTGCCTATCATCCGCAAACAAATGGTCAAGCGGAAGTGTCTAACAGACAGATAAAGCGCATTCTAGAGAAGGTTGTTTGTCCGTCAAGGAAGGATTGGTCTTTAAAGCTCGATGAAGCTGTTTGGGCTTACAGAACAGCATACAAAACTCCACTTGGGATGTCACTGTTTCAGTTGGTGTACGGTAAGGGATGTCATCTACCTGCGGAGCTTGAGAATAAGGCCTACTGGGCATTGAAGAAGTTGAACCTGGATTTAGATGCAGCTGGTAAGAAAAGAATGCTTCAGCTTAATGAACTTGATGAATTTCGACTTCAAGCGTACGAGAATAACAAAATGTATAAGGAGAAGGTGAAGAGGTGGCACGATAGGAAGCTACATCCTAAGATATTTGTGCCAGGGCAACAAGTTCTTTTATTCAACTCTCGGCTCCGACTTTTTCCTAGGAAGTTGAAATCAAGATGGTCTGGACCTTTTATTGTCAAAACTGTGTTTCCACATGGAGCGGTGGAAATTTTTGAGAATGATCCGGACCAAGCAATCAAGGTTAACGGTCAGCGGTTGAAGCACTACTATGGGGACATGGCAAACCGAGAAGTGGTTAGTGCCATTTTGTTGACTACTTGAGAAGGGTACGAAACGTCAAGCTAATGACGAAAAAGAAGCGCTGCGTGGGAGGCAACCCATGAATTGTTGTTACAGGAACCCTTAGAAGTTAATAACCTATCCAAAAACACAAAAAAATCAGAAAACAGGGGTTGAAAAAAAAAATTCCAGTGACCCCCTGAGCGCCCGCTCAGCTTTGCTGAGCGACCGCGCAGCAAGCTGAGCGCCCGCTCAGTTTTGCTGAGCGACCGCTCAGGGGTCGAGTACCAGAAATTTTTTTACAGTTCAGAAAAAAAACACAAAAACAGTTTTAGCCCATAAACCCACGATTTGTTACCACTACCCCATCATTTTACCCCTTAATTCCCAAACCCTAATCTAATCCACACCCTATATATACATACACCTATCCTACATATCTCCCACAAAACTTCCTACACCTAAACCCTCTCACAAACATCAAAAAATCAGTTCTTACACACTTTTATTCACGAATCAATGGCACCCAAGAGAGCACACACTATTGACAGCAGCAGCACAGTTCCTACTGCTGATTCATCACGGGGTACTGCTGCAAGGCCTCAGTTAACTGACAGAGCCGCAGAGGAGGAGTACACTAGGCTGTTGGGGAAGCCGATTCTGAAGGAGAGGGGGTTTTTACCATCGGGGAGGGATGGTGAGTTGCTGCCCATGATTGCAGAGAAGGGGTGGATAGCTTTTTGTGAGTCACCCGAAGCGGTACCGATGAGCGTTGTTCGCGAGTTCTACGCGAACGCGAAGGCCGAAAAGAATGGGTTTTCTGTGGTCCGTGGGTTGACAGTTGATTATCATCCTGCGGCGATTCGCCGTGTGATTGGACAGCGAGAGAGGAAGCCCGAGGAGGAGAACTGGAATGAAAAGACTGTTGAGGATTTTAACTTGGATTTGATTTGTGCGACTCTCTGTCGACCGGGCACAGTTTGGACCTGCAGGACCGGCACTAATGAGTATCATCACTTTCCGGCGATCGCCATGAACAGGTATGCCCGTGCATGGAATGCATTTATTTGTGCTAATATTTTGCCTTCTTCGCATGCACACGAGGTCACAGTTGAGAGAGCACAGTTATTGTGGGGAATTCTGAATGAGGAATACTATGTGGACCTTGGTGAGTTTATCTACCAAGGAATTCTGAAGTTTTTGAGGGGAGTGAAGCATATGAACATCCCTTATGCATCTACGGTTACGAAGCTATGCCGAGCAGTGGGAGTGAACTGGCCGGCTCATGAGCAATTGCAGTTGCCAGCAGCTCCGATTGATTCTGGCACTCTGAATGGGATGCAGGAGTGGACCGGTGGTGAGCCTGAGGAGCATGGGCTGGGTTATCGTCTTTCAGGAGGGCGTCCAGCACGAGGTGCTACTATGGCTAGGCCAGGGCGTGATGAGGCTGGTTCTTCGAGAGCTCAGGAGGGTGCTGGGATGGTTGATGCCCAGTATAGGAGGCTTTCACGGCGGATGGATGCCATGTATGAGACGCAGAGCAGGTTTGCTCAGGAGCTCACCCTTGCGTTAGGGACTGCTTTTCGAGGCCTTGGAGCTGATATCCAGTGGCCAGTTTTTGGTGAGGACTCTGCATACCCGCCGCCTGATACTCCACCCACTGAGGGTGATGATGATGATGACTCCGAGTAGGTATACCCTGTGTTCCTTTCTACTACTTTCACTGAGGACAGTGAAGATTTTTAGTTTGGGGGTGGTAGTTAAGGAATATTGTGTGTGTGTCATATAGTTGCATATTCATGATAGTTTAGTTCATATAGTTGCATAATTTATGCCATATAGTTTTTTTTTTATGAATGTCATGTAGCTCATGTATTTACCATGATCCCTTTTGCAATGATTTATCGACTGAATTGTGATATTGATGCGAGTGTAGTGATAGCATTAAAGTGATATTAAGTTGTGTAGGTTGATATGCATGCTAGAAATAATTGTAAATCCACTAAGTCTTAGAGAATGCGTAAGGGCTAGATTGTTGTTATGATTTGGTTGTTTTCAAGGTCAATCTACTTATTATGCTTAGAATTCGATTATAGGTTCTTAGTGATAAAGGCATGAAAAAGAAAAATTTTTGGAGAAAAAAATATGGAAGTTGTTGCTAGTTGTGGCTAGGCGTCAATTGGCTAGTAGCCGGCTCGCATATGGTGCGAGTAGTCTAGGGTTGAGCAAGATGGAGTGAAACGCACTTGCTCAGAAGTTATTAAAAAAAAAAAATTAGTTTATGCATAATTGATCAAGAGTGTGCTCTTTGGTATTCGAGTTATTAAGTTCTTAGGGGACTTTGTGCCTAGTGACTTAAGGCTTTTAGAGTCTGGGATCCGCTAACCTAACGCTCGTTACATGGATACCATTGTATAAGTCTTTTGTGGACCTCACTCATTGCACGGTCAAATAAGCATTTGAGTTGTAAATAAAAAGCACGATTCCGTAATAAGCTCCAGAGTTCTTGTAGTGTTGTATATCACTTTGTGCCTAGAATTTTTATTCTTTGTATAATCGTAGGCTTGCCTTGAGGATAGTCTAGTCATAGTAATTGGTCTAGTTCTGAAGCATATCTGTTAAGCATTTGCACACACCACGTTCTGGCTGTATGTCCGTTGCATGAGTTATTGATCTTTAGTTATCTAACTGCATTCGTTGAGATGTGGCAATTTGGTTGGTTAATTGTAGTAAGGGGGATCGCTGCATTTTCATATAGATTGCATTCATGCATGTTCTTATTTGTTTTTGAGTCTGTGACGCTTGAGGACAAGCATCGATTTAAGTTTGGAGGTGTGATAAGTGGCATTTTATACCACTTAGAACGTCTTAAAATGGCTTAAATTGGTGTTTTGAAATCAAGTATTTTGTGTATTTGATGCGTTTTTCTAGTGTTTATGCATTTCAGGGTTTTAGTTGCATTTCGGGGGAGGAATCATCAAGAATAAGCCTTGGCATGTGTTCACCATTGCGAGATGAAAGAAACGGGCAGATTACGGCGAAGAAACGAAGCAAAATCAGAATTTTTCCAGTAGAGGTCTGAGCGCCCGCGCAGCAAGCTGAGCGCCCGCTCAGCTATGCTGAGCGGCCGCGCAGGGTCGGGAAAAAAGACAATTTATTTTAGGACTTCTACTTCTATTTGGTTTCCACTTCTATGTAATCTGAGTTTTAGGGGACTATTATATAAGTAGATTTGAGACGTTTTCACAAGGGTGGATTGAAGAAGATTGTGTTTTTACGCAAGAAGCGAAGGAGATAAGGAAGAAGACCGATTTAGCACACCGCAACGAAGAGGAAGCATATCTTCTTGTGATTCTTGTTTCGTTGTAACGTTGGATGCTAGTTTTCTTGCTTTGAACTTATTTACTCTTGTGACGTACTCTGTTTTAATATAATTAGTTTAGTTATTATTTTTTTGTGTTTGTTTATCGTGATTTCATATGAATCCATGATGACGATAAGTGCTATTATGGGCTAATCATGATCATGGGGTTGCAACGGATTTATTATGGAATTCTTTAGTTAATTGTTTAATACTTTAGTGTGTGATGATTGTATGATATCTAGTATTGGTTGTGCGTATTCGTCTTATGTGCGTCGCGAACATATAAGATAGGGTGTTAATCTCTTGTGAAGTGACGGTGAATCTTGAGATTTAGAACTTGCCATGCTAGCATAGGATCATGTACGTTGTGCATGATTAGTGGGTAACTCTAACAGTTTTATTTGCCCTATGTAATCAAAAGGAATAACTTGTGCTTAAATCGTTGTGTTGTCAATTTCTGTAGACATATAGGAACTCAACATAATTGATGACTATTCAACTTCTATCTTAATTTTGGATGCTTGGTAGAATGGTATTAGTACAATGAAAGTTGGCTTTTATCAGTTTCGTGATTATTCGATTAATATCATCAATGTCACATGCTAAAGGTAATAACAATGGCTATAGAAGGAGGTAATAATGAAGTTGTGATCTCATGAGTGTTTTTTTATTGATAGATTGAAGTGTTAGTTAAGTGGTTAATTAAGTAGTTAATTGTAGTTAATATTTAATCAACAATTTTAAGTGTTATTATCTTAACATTGAGAAGTAATCATACATTGGTGAGTGAGTTTAATTAGACAATAATTTAGTCTGAGTCTCTGTGGGAACGAACTAGAAAGTATTCTATATTACTTGCGAACGCGTATACTTGCGTGAATATTAGCGCGTGTTTTCGCCCTAACAGTATCCAGCCAATCCTAGAAAGCTTCTTACTTCCGTAGGAGTCTTTGGTCTCTCTCAACTCATAATTGCTTCAATCTTTACGGGGTCCACCCTAATTCCTTCGCTTCCAATTATATGCCCTAAAAATTGAACTTCTTTTAACCAAAATTCACACTTTGAGAACTTTGCATACAACCTCTCATGTTTAAGAATCTCCAAAACTATCCACAAGTGTTGCTCGTGCTCTTCTTCCGTCTTCGAATATATTAGAATATCATCAATGAACACCACAACAAACTGGTCCATGTATTTATTGAAAACTCGATTCATTAAATCCATAAAAGCTACAGGGGCATTTGTCAATCTGAAAGGCATTACTAAAAACTCATAATGTCCATACCTCATCCTTAATGCCGTCTTTGGGGTGTTTTCTAGTTTAATCCTTAATTGGTGGCATCCCGACCTCAAGTCAATCTTTGAGAAACACCTTGCTCCTTTTAGTTGATCAAATAAATCATCTATTCTAGGCAACGGGTACCGATTCTTAATCGTCATTTTGTTCAACTCTCGATAATCGATATAGAGTCTCATACTTCCGTCTTTCTTCTTTACGAAAAGAACTGGCGCTCCCCATAGTGAGGTACTTGGCCTTATGATTCCTTTATCCAAAAGTTCTTATATCTGACTTGCCAACTCTTTCATCTCGGCTGGTGCCATTCTATAAGGTGCCTTTAAAACGGGTTCAGTGCCTGAGGCAAGATTAATCTCAAACTCAATCTGTCGATCTGGCGGTAGTCCTGGTAATTCCTCTCGAAACACATCTGGGAACTCTTTCATTAGTGAAATCTCATCCATGTTAGGAACTTCTTTCTCTGAATCTACTACATAGGCTAAATATGCTTCACATCCTTTCCTAAGTAGCTTGTTGGCTTGAATAGCGGTGAGAAATAGTTGTGCTTGCTTCTAACCCTTAAATACCACCTTACTCCCATTCTTTGCTCGTAAATATACCTTCTTAGATCTAAAATCTATCTGGGCATTATTCTTTCCTAACCAATCCATTTCTAATATTATATCAAACTCCCCTAACTTGAAAAGTATCAAGTCGGTTGTAAGCTTATCCCCAGAGATGTCTATCTTACATTGAGGGCAAAACTGACTCACAGGTATCTTCTCTTGATTGGCAATTACTATGTTCATTGCTTCACTCATATCCTTCTTATCACAGTTTAATCTATTAGCAAAAGTTTCTAATATAAAAGACTTTGTAGCTCTTGAATCAATCAATACTTTAGCTTCAACATTGTTTATCGAACGCTTACCTACTATCACCTCAGAATTCTGAACAACATGCTTCATTTTCAGATTAAAAGTCCTTTCCGATGCCTGTGGAGTCACTGTAGGTGGTGGAGGTAACGCCAACATTTCTGTTGGTGATGTGGTGCTAGTGCTTGCTATATTCATCATGCTTTTCCGGTTGACCTGCACTCCTTGGTGATATGTCCAACTTTTCCGCACTTATAGCATCTTACTCCAGGTTTTTGTACCTTACACTCATTGGCCAGATGTCCCTTCTGATTACATTGATAACATGTCATGTTGAGCTTGTTGCAAATTCCCGAATGCTTCTTCCCACAATGCCTACATTCGACCCTTGGCTGCTTGTCATCATTCGTTTGACCCTGATTCTGTTGATGATTTCCTTTATTGTCTTGTCCCTTGTTCACTTCCCCTTTCTTCTATGCATTCCATCCTTTCTGGAATCCAATTCTCTTTATATTTCTATCTTGCTGATACCCTGATTCTGACCTCTCCTTCTGATGAAATACTTTCCTCTTCTTATTATCTCTTTCCTTTCTGGATTGTGCTCCATTACTCTCAATCAATGCCGCCTTCTGAATTACCCCAACATAGGTACCAATCTCAAACATCGACACTCTATCTCAAATCCAATATTCGAGCCCTTGTTGAAATCTCTAAGCCTTCTCTTCATCATTATTCACATACTTAGTCATGAATCTTGATAATTCTGTAAACTTCTTCTCATATTCCAAGACTGTCATATTTCCTTGTTCAATTCCAAGAATTTCATCTCCATCCGTTTCTGCATATACCGGGGGTAATACTTTTCCAAAAATAACTCCGTAAACTTAGTCCAAGTAACTAGTTAAACTTCTTCTAAAGCTTTGACGGAATCCCACCAACAAATCGCTTCTCCTTTTAAGAAATATGTGGCATATACGGTCTCCTATTCTTCCCCTAGTCGAACCAATTTGAAAGATCTCTCCATTTCTCTTATCTAGGTGTTGGCTACTACTGTGTTAGATATATTTGATAATGTCATGGCTAATATATTTTATGTTTAGCTTTCAGATCTTACTTGAACAGGATAAATCAGTACTTAACTGTTGATCAGTACTTATACTGGAAGTCAGGACTTAAGGATATCAGTACTTATGTTATCAGGAGATAATCATCAGAAGATAGATATCAGAACTTAAGTGCTGAAGGACGATCAGATAAGGACAGTAGCTGATTAAAGGAAAGAAGATCAAGATAAACATAAGAAGAGATATGCATGAAGAAGGAATTCTATAAAGAATGAAATACTTGGAAGAAAAGATATCTGATTGATATATTTTAGGAAGCATAATTATATTCCATATCAATTAGCGATTATCTTGTAACTGTGTAGTATATAAACACAGACATAGGGTTTACACTATAAGTGTTATCATTATTAGAGAAGATTATTCATTGTAACCCTAGCAGCTCTCGTGATATTTGTTCATCACTGAGAGGTAACAGTTCCATACTGTAACAGAGTTTATTGTTTCAATAAAGTTTGTTTTCTGTTACTTAAGTTCTTAAAGTTCGATTTGAGTGTACTATACACTGTATTCACCCCCTCTACAGTGTGTGTGTGACCTAAAAATTGGTATCAGAGCCTATCTGTTAACATACATACAGTTAAAGATCCAAACACAATCATGTCGGACACAGAAACTCCAACTAAGCCTACCAAAACTGAGGAACCACCAAAGACACAAATTCAGAGTCGGTGTGAGACCATCAGAGTTCCCATACTGAGACCATCTGAATATCCCATATGGAAGGTAAGGATGACCATGTTCCTGGAAGCAACAGATCCAGAAAAGCTTGATAGAATCAAGGAAGGCCCTCACAAACCAACCAAGCTCGCTGTTGCAGTTGCAGGTGAAGCAGCAAAGACCGTACCAAAGGAGAAGAGTGATTATACTGCTGAAGACATAGCATCAATTGCTAAGGATGCTAAGGTACGACACTTACTGCATAGTGCCATTGATAATGTAATGTCAAACAGGGTAATCAACTGCAAGACTGCTAAGGAGATATGGGATGCTCTGGAAACAAGGTGTCAGGGAACTGACACAATTAAGAAGAACAAGAAGACAATACTCACTCAAGAGTATGAACACTTTGACTCAAAGACTAATGAGTCGTTGAATGATTTATATGATAGATTTGTCAAACTTTTGAATGATTTGTCATTGGTTGATAAAGAGTATTATCTTGAAGATTCAAACCTTAAGTTCCTGTTAGCTCTTCCTGAATGCTGGGATTTGAAGGCAACGACAATAAGAGACAACTACAATCTTGATGAAACAACTCTTGACGAAATCTATGGAATGCTCAAGACTCATGAGCTGGAGATGGAACAAAGAAGCAAGAGGAAAGGAGGAAAGTCAAGGACAGTTGCTCTTAAGGCTGAAGAAGAATTCCCCAAAGCAGCTTCCTCAAAGAAAGACAAGGGTAAAGCTCTTTTCATAAAGTCTGATACTGAGTCATCAAGTTCTGAGAGTGATGATGACTCAAATTCTGAAAGCTTGCCTGAGACTGATGCTGATGAGAAGATGATGAAGCTGTGTGCTCTTATGGTGAAAGGAATCACAAAGATTGCATACAGGAAGTTCAGGAAGGGAAAGAAGTTTTCCAGGAAAGGCATAAGTTCTGATAAGAAGAATTTCAGAAGATCTGAAGGCAGAGGAGGAAAGTCTGACAGAGGAGATTACACCAATGTTAAATGCTATAACTGTGGTGAGAAAGGCCACATATCTCCTGATTGCAAGAAGGTAAAGGGTGACAAAGGCAAGGCTCTTGTCACAAAGCAGAAAAGCTGGACAGACACCTCAGACTCTGAAAGTGAGGAAAACTATGCATTGATGGCAAATGCTGATAAAGAAAGTGCTGAGAGCAGTTATGAAGCTGCTGAAACAAAGGTACCTCAGACTACTTATGCTTTTCATACTGATGATATTAATGAGTTGAGAAGATATCTTAAAACCATGTTTGTTAGTTATAGAGATCAAACTTTAACATGTGAAAGATTAACTTCTGAAAATCTTGCATTTAAGAAAAGAAATGATTTCTTAGAAAAAGAGTTAGTCATGTTCCATCAAACTCAGAAGGATAGAGATGATGCTTTTTATGTTAGGAATGAAGTGCTAAAAATAAATGAATCTCTAAAAACTGAGTTAGAAAAGGAAAGAGAGATTATCAGGACTTGGACTAACTCTGGCAAAATAATTCAAAATTTGCTAAGTAGTGGAAACTGGAAAGAGGGCTTAGGTTATGGAGAAGATAAGAATGATAAAGGAACTGAAGAAATTAAGTCTGTTGATAAGCAAAAGCCAAAGTTAAAACCTGTTAAGTTTGTAACTGTAAAGTCTGAAAATGAAAAATCAGAAGTTACAAAGAAATTAACTTCTGACAAACTAAAACAGGAAAAGACAGCTGAAGTGAACATAGGCTTAATGACAAAGAAGCAGCTTAAGCATAAGCTGAAAGATGTTAAGAATGCAAACAAGGTAAAATCACCTAGAAAAAATAGGAATGGAAAGGAAGGTGTGAATAAAAGCAATAATTATAAACCTGTTCCTGATGCTTCTAGGAAAACATGTCATAACTGTGGAAGTTCTAACCATCTGGCTTCTTTTTGCAGGAAGAATAAGAATATTAACTCCTTACCTTCAAAGTCAGGAGTTAAGAGTCAGTCTGTTAGATACAAACCATAAAATCCTTATTTTCATTGTGGTAGTTTATGGCATTCCATTTATACTTGTAAGGAATATCATAGCTTGTACTATGATTATTATCAAATAAAACCTTCTTTGAAGAAAATTTCCATTGTTCCTTCTAGTGTAAATTCTGATTCAAAGTCTGATAGTGTAAGTTCTGATAAGAAAAATGTTAACATAAACTCTGATGCTAAATCCGCTGCAAATGTTAACAAACTTAATAAGGCCAAAGGATCCAAGCAAGTCTGGGTCCTTAAAACTAATAATTAGTGGTCTTTGTGATTGCAGGGCAACAGGAAAAATATTCTAGTTCTGGACAGTGGATGTTCAGGACATATGACTGGAAATAAGGCCCTGCTATCAGACTTTGTGGAGAAAGCTGGCCCAAGTGTTTCTTATGGAGATGGCAACATTGGAAAAACATTGGGATATGGCATATCAATCTTGGAAATGTCATAATTAAACAAGTAGCTCTGGTCTCAGGACTTAAACACAACCTACTGAGTATAAGTCAAATCTGTGACAGAGGTTATCATGTTGATTTCTTTGAAGAACACTGTGAAATTGTGAGTAAATCTAAAGGCAAAGTTGTTCTGAAAGGATACAGGCGTGGTAACATTTATGAAGCTAAGCTTTCAACAAGTACTGATGGTTCTGCAATCTGTCCGATGAGTAGAGCATCAATTAAAGAAAGCTGGAATTGGCATAAGAAACTCTCTCATTTAAATTTCAACAATATAAATGAACTGGTCAAGAAAGATCTTGTGAGAGGATTGTCAAACACAGTATTTGCTCCTGATGGTCTTTGTGATTCATGTCAGAAAGCCAAACAAAGAAAATCTTCATTCAAGAG
This sequence comes from Apium graveolens, assembly GCF_009905375.1. NCBI lineage: Eukaryota > Viridiplantae > Streptophyta > Magnoliopsida > Apiales > Apiaceae > Apium > Apium graveolens. The sequence continues at coordinate 39,493,533 of NC_133650.1, forward strand.
CAAGACTGAATCATCAATTCTTGAGCCTTATCATCTACTATATGTTGATCTATTTGGTCCAGTAAATGTCATGTCTATTGCAAAGAAGAAGTATGCGTTGGTCATAGTGGATGAGTTCACCAGATACACATGGGTGTATTTCTTGTATACAAAAAGTGAAACTGCATCAATCTTGATTGATCATGTCAAACATCTGGATAAAATGGTCAAAGATTCTGTGAAAGTTTTAAGGAGTGATAATGGCACTGAGTTCAAGAATTTGATAATGGAAGAGTTCTGCAAAAGCCATGGAATAAAGCAGGAATTTTATGCTCCTGGAACTCCACAGCAAAATGGAGTTGTTGAAAGGAAGAATAGAACTCTCATTGAAGCTGCACGTACAATGCTTGAAGAAGCAAAGCTTCCAACCTATTTCTGGGCTGAAGCTGTGCAGACTGCTTGTTTTACTCAAAATGCAACACTCATTAACAAGCATGGAAAAACACCATATGAGATGGTGAAGAAAAAGAAGCCAAATCTGAAATACCTTCATGTATTTGGATGCAAGTGTTTTGTTCTCAAGACTCATACTGAACAGCTATCAAAGTTTGATCTAAAAGCTGATGAAGGAATCTTTGTTGGATATCCACTTTCCACAAAAGCCTTCAGAGTCTATAATTTGAGAACAAAAGTAGTCATGGAATCTATCAATGTCTCTTTTAATGACAAGAAGATTACTGGTCTTGAAGATTTCATTGACCATGATCAGCTGAGATTTGAAAATGAAGACTCAAATTCTGATACTGAAAATCCTGAAAGTCTAAGTCCTGATACTGTAAACTCTGATGGAATAAACTCTGATGTTATTGAAACTGTGGTGGCTACGCCAAGGGAAGATGCACCGATGCAGGGGGAGCATACTCAAGATCCTACCACAGCTCAAGAAACATCAGAACATACATCTGGCTCTTCAAATTCTGATTCGTCAAGTTCTGATAAGCCAAGTTCTGATAGTGCTGAAAATTTAAATACTGAAGACTCCAACTCAGAGAGCATAGTTTCAGGGGGAGCATCAGAAAATGAAAATGAAGATAGCATGGATCATGGGGGAGCATACAGTTCTAGAGAAAACCTTCCATCTGCAAGGAAGTGGACAAAATCACATACACCTGATTTGATAATTGGAAATCCTGATGCAGGTGTCAGAACTAGAACAGGTACTTCAAATGAATGTCTTTACAATTCTTTTCTCTCTCAGACTGAGCCAAAGAAAGTGGAAGAAGCTCTTCAAGATGCTGATTGGGTGCAAGTAATGCAGGAAGAGTTGAATGAATTTGAAAGAAACAAAGTCTGGACCCTAGTGCCAAGACCAAAGAATAGATCTGTTATTGGTACAAAGTGGGTATTCAGAAATAAAACTGACATTGATGGCATAATTACAAGGAATAAGCCAAGGCTGGTTGCAAAAGGATATTCTCAACAGGAGGGAATTGATTATGATGAAACATTTGCACCAGTTGCTAGGTTAGAAGCCATAAGGATATTTTTGGCTTATGCTGCTCACAAAAAGTTTACTGTCTTTCAAATGGATGTGAAAAGTGCTTTTCTCAATGGAGAATTGGAGGAGGAGGTATATGTTGAACAACCTCCAGGTTTTGTAGATACCAAACATCCAGATTAGGCTTGATAAAGCACTTTATGGACTTAAGCAAGCTCCTAGAGCATGGTATGAGACTTTAGCTCAGTTTCTTCTGGAAAGTGGATTCAACAGAGGGATAATAGACAAAACACTGTTCTACCTCAACCATGGAAAGGACTTACTTCTGGTCCAGATTTATGTTGATGATATCATTTTTGGATCTACAAATGATAAACTTTGCAAGAAGTTTGCCAAACTAATGCAGTCAAGATATCAGATGAGTATGATGGGGGAACTTAGCTATTTTCTGGGCCTTCAAGTCAAGCAGAATGAGGAAGGCACTTTTATTTGTCAAACCAAGTACACCAGAAACTTGCTGAAGAAATTTGGAATGCAAGATTGTTCAAGTGCATCCACTCCAATGGCCACTGCAACAAAACTGGATAAGGATACCGGTAAATCAGTAGATATTACTAACTACAGAGGTATGATTGGCTCTCTACTCTATCTAACTGCTAGTAGACCTGATATTATGTATGCTACCTGTCTTTGTGCAAGATTTCAAGCAGATCTAAGAGAACCTCACTTAACAGCTGTAAAAAGAATCTTTAAGTATCTTAAAGGAACAGCTGCTCTAGGATTATGGTATCCTAGAGAATCAGATTTTAAACTAATAGGTTACTCAGATGCAGATTTTCCAGGTTGCAAAATTGACAGGAAAAGCACAAGTGGAAGCTGTCAATTTCTTTGAGGCAGATTGGTTTCTTGGTACAGCAAGAAACAAAAGTCAATTTCCACATCAACTGCAGAAGCAAAGTATATTGCTGCAGGAAGCTGTTGTGCACAGATTCTTTGGATGAAGAATCAGTTACTGGATTATGGGTTAACATATTTCAAAATCCCTATTTACTGTGATAATCAAAGTGCTATTGCTATGACAGGTAATCCAGTTCAACACTCTATGACAAAGCACATCAGCATCGGGTACCACTTCATCAGGGAACATGTGGATGAAGGTACAGTGGAATTGCATTTTGTTCCCACAGATCAACAACTGGCAGATATCTTCACAAAACCACTGTGTGAAGCTACTTTTACAAGATTGGTAAATGAACTTGGAATGGTTTCAGGTTCTTTCTCTAAATCTGCTTAGTCTTGTTCTGTGTTATCAGACTTTATGCTCAGTATTTACAGAATTAATCTCATTGTGTATTCTGTGCTTAATTGATAAATGTCTTTAAGTACTGACTGTTGTCTGATATATGTTTCTAAACTCTGATAAGTGATATGTCTGTTCAAGTACCTATTCAATCCTATGAGGATAACTGTGCTAGATACTGACCTAGTAGTCTTCAATAAACAAATGATTCCATGTAAGAAGTAATTATTTCAGTGGAAATCTTATGACACTAGAAAATTCTAATAATTGAGCTTAGTTAAGTTTACTTTGTATATCTTATTACTAAGTCACAAATTAGAATAATGCTACTCATCTGTTAAGTTCTGATACTAGTAAAACTGCTGAATGTACTAAGTGCTGATAAACCTCACTTATCAAAAGAAAAAGCAAAAAGATCAAAGAATAAAATCAGGTACTCCTTTGAGATCTAGAGTAAAAATGTGGAAGGGACGACCCAAGTGCATTGCTGGTATTAAGTAAATATGCATTAGGAAAGCAAAATATTTTCTTGGTGACTTTTCACACTCTATGATTACTGGAGAAATACTCTGATAATAGCATAAATTCTGATAAACAGTCGTGACTCACTTACACTGAGAAGCCACTGTAAAATAGAATTTCAAAAGATGCATAAAATTAGCACAAAACAGTTGAGGTGGACTCAAGCATGAACTCATTCATCAGTAGGTTTCAGGACAATGACAGCTCTTTAGCAAAATTTTAGTTATGCCTTATTTCTAAGATGTACTGAAGTGACTCAGACTTTACTCTTTGTCTGTTATTTAGCTTAATGCACACACTAATCACTCCATATGAATGATGAAAATTACTGTGGTGGTCTATGTTATTTTAGATAAACAGTCACTGTGTCACTTTGCACAAATTCTGAGGACAAGTTCTAGTTACACGTTCTAATGATTAAGTTCTGAAGTCTATAACTCAGAACTTGTATGAGGATTTACTAAGATGGGCATTCCTTTTTCGAGTTAAGAAATTATGTTCTGATGACTGTTAAGTTCTGATATAAGTCTAAGTTCTGATATTACAGTCTAATGTTTTACTTGACTTATCTGTGAATAAAATTTGATAACAGTCTCAGTTAATAATTGAATATGTTGGAGTGGAAGATTAATAGTCACTATGGTTAGGGTTAATGGTATTTGTACCTGAACAGTCCAATGTTACTTGTTTCTTGTGCGCTTTAAACCATGTTTCCTCTTTCCAATGAATGTTATTCTTTTTCAAAGTCTAGGGAGACGAGGTAGAATTAATTCTACCTGTCAGCATTCAATTTCTTTGCGTCTCCTGGCATTCTCTTGCCTATATAAGCAGCCACTTCACATCAGTCTTTCCATCAAATTCTTCTCACACACTTATCTTCATACTTCTTCTTTCAAAAACACAATGGTCAGATACAACATGTTTTTGAACTACCAAAACTTCAATATGGAGCTAAGCTGTGCCGATTGGCAGCAGGAATGGCATGTCACAGCCATCCCTGAGGAGATATGGGACTCTGTCCCACAGGAGGTACTGACACACCTCCTGTTCTTCTATATGGACTACCATCGCCATCTGGAGCGATTGGAGGACGAAAGGCTGGAAGCTCTCCGCCAGCAAGAGCGAATCATCAGACTCGCCATTCTGTTTGTCGAGAGTAGGAAGAAGAAGAAATGATTTAATCTTGTCTTCTTCCTGTTTTTCTTCATCATCAGCTTTGTCAGGCTTCTTAGCTAGGACTAAGGCTGTTGATGTTCGGTTTAGAAGCTTAGGGAAAATCTTGTATAAGTATTGATGTAATTTCCATTTCATAAATGTATTGTCTTGATATATTAATGAAAGTTGTTTTTACTTCAAGATTTTGTCTCTGAGTTATTTTATCTTGTGTTGATAAATCCTGATTGATATTCTGATGACCATATAAATTTTGTTTTATATTAAGTTCTGATTTGTTTTCAGCACTTACTTATCTAATTTATCTTGGTCATTTTCATGTGATGTATTTTCAGAATATTAATGATGCAGTGAAAAATAATTCAATCAGTGATAACGAATTAAAACTGTTTCTCTTGATAAATGGAACGGTTTTTCCTTGAAACTAGGCAAATGGGTAAGTAATGATTCCTGTTTTCTCGAGCCCAGTAACTGTCCGTTATTACTGCATGTCTGACAGGTGTCCAACGGTAACATTTTTGTTCAGAGTATAAGTACAACAGAGAGAAGATTTCTTTAATCTTTTATTTTTTTCATATTTTATCTCTCTCCTTACTTTTACTCTCTTTCTCTTTATTTCTCATGTTGGTTTTTCATACAGACATTATATCAAACACCTAACAGGCATAATTGAATCTCAATTTTTTTTCACATGGCACCAAAGGATTTAATCATTGATGGAGCTAAGTTTATCCCCAACAACTATGCTGCAGTTCTTGATCACACTGAAGCTCAATCTGAATTGCACTTTGTGCAAGATCTTCTTGCACATAGTGAGGTTGGGTATGCATTAACACAGCCTGAATTCTTTTCAAGCCAACAAGTTCTGAGGTTTTAGAGGACTGGACTTTTTGACGATGGTGGTCAACGTGGAACTCCCAGTATTATCTTCCAAGTGGGTGATTCATCCTTTGTAGTCACTTCTGGTACAGTACGCAGGGCTTTACATCTTCCAGAAGATTGTACTTACTCAATTCCAGAGGACTCAGCCCTTCGGGAGTTAATGGCTGAATTGGGATATGAAAAGAGTCTGACGAAACTTGGACAGTTGAAACGGGCTAATATCAGAAGAGAATGGAGTTTCTTCTTTGATTGCATCACCAAAGCTTTTGGGAATAAATGTTCGAATTTTGATGCTATTCCAATTATGAGTCAGCACATCGGGTATGCAATTATCAATCAAACTCATTTTGATTTTGCAACTGCTTTAATTGGTTTTATTGGGGATAGGATGACAGAGGATCGAGATGTTGTTTATTTTGCTAGATTCTGTCAACTTATTTACACTTATTGTACTGATGAACCTCATTTAGTCAGCACCCAAACCCCAGCTTTTAAGGTTGCAAAATGATACTTTAATGACCTGGTAAATGCTGATACTAAGAAAAAAGTGGTTAGACCATTACAGATTCCTCAGTCTGTAAAACAGATCCTAGTAAATGTTGATCCTGATATTTATAGATATGTTTACTCTGATGTCCAACCAACTCCAAACACCTAAAATTCATCAAACTCAGTACCTACCTCTCATTCTACTCAACCTACCCTCAGAACATATCTCAAATCCTATCTCTCCACTTCACAGACTGCTCAACCTTCATCTTCAGCACCTACTGTGAAATCTTCATCTTCCAAGCCAAAGAGGACAAAGAATGTTCCTCAAACACCTCAAAAGAGAAGGAGGATTGCATTGAGAGATGAATCTGATTCTGAGGAACCGGTTCCTGCTAGAGAACCTGTTGTAACTGAAGCTGAGAAAGAGATTTCTCAGAAGGATTCTGAAATTGGGGGTTCTAGGCTTCTCAAGAGGCTTAGACGAATGACAGTTCCTGAAACTCCCAAGGAATCCAAATCAACAAGGAAGTACAAGAAACAGAGGGCACAAAGGCCAGTTTCAGATGATGAAGAGGAAGCAGCTAAGGAAGGGGATCAGGAATCTCTGATCTCACAAGACAAGGAATTTGCTCCAGTCACTTCTTCTCCATCAACTCCATCTCAGGAAGCTGTATCTGACAAGGCTAACTCACCATCTGTGTCTCTTGTTGATCCAGGCACAAGTGCTGATATTGATGTTCAACACTTGGTTGTGTCTGAAGTATTTCTCTTAGAAGCTCCAACAGCAAATAATCCTTCCACAACACCTGTTACTGATGCTGTTCAAACTCCAGAGTTATCAACAACACCTTCTCTGCATCAAGATGCTGATGATCAGACTTTAGGTGACCATCAGGATATGGCTGTTGATCAGAACTTAGTATCAGATCAGCAATTAGAGGATGCTGAAGCCTCCATTACTACTCACACTGTTGTCTTATCAGAAGATACTGATTCTTTAAGTTCTGATGCTGCAAATGCTGGAGATACTGGTGATGCTGCTCCAACTGTAGATGCTGATGAAGCAGGTCCTTCAGGACATACTCCTCAACAGACTCTTCCTAAGTCTGAACTGGTAAAGAAGTTTGTTACCGGGGAAGCACCAGTACCTTGGAGTGAAACTCCTGCAGGTCAGGAGTGGACTAAGGAATGGAACTCAGTATCATGTGTTCCAACTGAAAAATATCTTGCTGAGCACTTGACTAAAGCTGATGAAATGTTAAATTCTGATGATTTTAAAATCCAGCTTAGAGTCACTGCATTGAGTACTAAACATCTACAAGGTCTTCATTCAACTACTCATGTAGAGCTACAAAAGATTCAGGAGAACTTTATCAAACAGGAACAAGTTTGAAAAATTGATAAGAAAAAGTTCTTTCAACCTACCATTGACAGGATTGCTTATATTGAGAAAACTCAAGAGAAACAACAAGCTCAGATTGATGAAATTCTGATAAATCAAGCTTCTCAGCAATCACAACTTACTGAAATCCAATCCTCAGTGGAATTACTTATCTCTCTTTTACTACCTGCTGATGCCAAAAAGGGGGAGAAGGTAATTAAGTCCAAATGCAAAACTAACAAGACACTGCAAGGAAAGGATGATGGAAATGATGATCAAGGATACTCTGGAATGGGTAGCGGTCATAGTCAAGGTAGAAGGTTTACATCAAGACAAGCTAGTCACAGGACAAGTTCTGATACTGGGAAAAGAATAAGTTCTGCTGCTGGTAAAAGGATAAGTTCTGATGAATTTCTAGATCTTGATGAGGAAATGTCAAGACAGTTATTTCTTCAAGAAAATCCAGGAATGGACTTGGAAAGTTTAAAGGAAGAAGAAGCCAGACTTAAATCAGAGAAAGTCACATCTAAATCTGAAGCTTCTGGTAAAAAATCACTTCCAAAACTCAAAGGCATTGTGATCAAAGAAAGGACACATACTGAAGCAACATTGGTTAGATCACAACCACAGATAGATCCAAGATCCAAGGGTAAAGAAAAGGCTGGTGAACCTATCAAGGTTTATGTACCTCCTGAGGAAGAAGAAATTACTGATGAAAAGGATGATCTTGCTCTGACTTCAAGAAAAGTTCTTAAAACAACCTCTGACATGGCTTAAGTTGTTCAGAGTCAAGAAATTGTAAGTTCTGATATTCAGAAGAAGCAAGTAACCTCTGACATAGCTCAAGTTAACTTGATATCAGAAAATAGATCAAAGACACTCCTACCAGGATTCACTAAAGCAAAACAGACTTAATCTTTGAAGACTACTGCAAGTGGTTTTGAAGCAAGAGTAGTTACTGGAAAGGAAGCTAGAGATAAAACTGGATTGGGAAGTGCTGATAAAAGAAGAGTACACACCACTACCAATGATCCAACTTCCTTGAGCGAACCAGGTATTGGAGCAACTCCTGAGAGATTGAATCAACTGGAATCTGTACAGATGGTTTACCATACCTACTTGAAAGAATACATCATGTTGTATTTCATGACAGATGGTAGGGTTTATCATATAAGATAAAATGTCATTCCATTGAAGTATTTTGAAGAACTGGAGCATGTACTTTTCTTACTTCAAGTGGATGACAGAATAACAGGGACTGCTGCAAACTACTTAAAAGAACAGATTCAGAGACAGAAAAGGCTTTATTCTATTAAGTCTGACAACATATATGTTCCAAAGTACAGAGATCACAATGGTGATATTGTTGATATGAAGCCTAATACTGCACAGATCAGAACATATCTTGGTATTAAGGGACTTGAATTCAATCTAGAGTTTGACAAAGCTTATGTCATAAGACTAGATCAGGAGTTGAGAAAAGCAAAGATCAATGATCTCAGAGCTGCAATCTTTCAAACTGGTGAAGATACTGCAGAGCTTAAAGATGTCAAAAGGAGAATGATTGATGAACTCAGATATGCTGAGAAATGTTTGTTGAAGAACTATCTCAGAACAAATCCTGACATCAGAGAGATCAGAAAATGATGAAGCCAAGTTGAAGATCTACAACTGCTTAAATTCTGATATTTATACAGACTGAAGTTGTTATCAGAAGTTGAAATTGGTAAAAGCTTTAAGGACTGTAAGTTGTAGTTATCTAGTCTAATTCTCATGCATTTGTACTTAATGTTTTTGACATCATCAAATATCTGTTAAACTTGTATATTATGTTAATTTACAAGTTGGGGGAGATTGTTAGATATATTTGATAATGTCATGGCTAATATGTTTTATGTTTAGCTTTCAGATCTTACTTGAACAGGATAAATCAGTACTTAACTGTTGATCAGTACTTATACTGGAAGTCAGGACTTAAGGATATCAGTACTTATGTTATCAGGAGATAATCATCAGAAGATAGATATCAGAACTTAAGTGCTGAAGGACGATCAGATAAGGACAATAGCTGATTAAAGGAAAGAAGATCAAGATAAACATAAGAAGAGATATGCATGAAGAAGGAATTCTGTAAAGAATGGAACACTTAGAAGAAAAGATATCTGATTGATATATTTTAGGAAGCAGAATTATATTCCATATCAATTAGCGATTATCTTGTAACTGTGTAGTATATAAACACAGACATAGGGTTTACACTATAAGTGTTATCATTATTAGAGAAGATTATTCATTGTAACCCTAGCAGCTCTCGTGATATTTGTTCATCACTGAGAGGTAACAGTTCCATACTGTAACAGAGTTTATTGTTTCAATAAAGTTTGTTTTCTGTTACTTAAGTTCTTAAAGTTCGATTTGAGTGTACTATACACTGTATTCACCCCCTCTACAGTGTGTGTGTGACCTAACATACTGGATCAGTGGTATCATGAAAATCTGGAGGGTTCACATTCTGGAAAGTTTTAAAAGTTACAACTTGTTGAGGTGGCTCTGGTGGATCTGGTTGATGATGGTGCTGATCATGATTCTCTTGGTTTCAAAATTGTTGTTGAAGAGTTTGTTGTTGTTGAGTAATTGCATTAGTCTGTTGTTGCAGAGTTTCAAATATTCGAAGGATATTGGGGTCGGTTGCAGAAGCAGTATTGGTTTGCTTTGTCTTTTTAGGAGGCATTTTTCTGAAAAGAAAGTTGGTAACAAGCAGGTATGATTATGATGAATATTTCAAAGCTAGGTTATCACAGGGTTAATTTGATCACATAATTTTTAGATTTTAACAAAGTTATACATGATTATAAGAAGGAAAGCAGAAAAGGATAGGTAAAATTGGGACAACGAAAGTGCATAAGTAAGCTTGAAACATTTGCGATAATCACAACCATGGTTTTGAAATAACAGGTTTAACAAGATAGTTAGGGGTATAACAATCATTTCAAATCCAAGGTGCTACGAAATTAAGGGGATCACATGCATTCAGATTTTAATTATTAGCAAATGAGTTGATATACAATTCTAGAAATGAAAGTGAAGCTAAATTGAATGATAACAAAATGAAAGGATAGTGAAACGAAACGATAGTGCATTAATCATTAAAGCAAAGTTATCTTACAACGCAACCAAATAAGGTTCAAATTTTAAAGGTCAACAACATCATAGTTCTAAACGGAAATACAGAAACTACATAGTTCAAGAAATACAATCAACATAAAAGGTAGCCAACTGGAAAGGGAATAGGAAATATGGCTCCTAATTCCGGCTAACGGTCATCTACCTAGGTCTCCTCTTTAACATCTTGAGCTATCGGGATCTCTTCCGACCGCTCTCCCTGAAGCACCTTCACAATGCCCTGAAGTTCATCCACTACCATCTGGATGGTGTACTGGCTGCTGTGGTCACGGTGTGCTAGCATCTCCCCGGGCTTAGTGTTAACGAATTGCATCAAGGACTCGAGTCTCGCAATCAACTGTGCCTTAGGTTCCTCCTTAAGACGAGTATCATCCTGAAAGCTACATCCAGTCGCTCCATAAGTTAGTCATACTTTCCTTGGAGCTTATCAAACTGGTGCCTCAAGTCAGTGTACACGGAGAATTCTATAGTGTCAGATGGCGCTGAGGACGAAGAAGAATGCATCATTTGCGGAGAAACAATATATATGAAGGAAAAAATATTAGCGACTTACTCGAATAATATCTACTTACGCTCTCGTATTTCCTATATATATCCTATAACCTATATGGACTGTTTAGGGACTCTAAACCTTAGCTCTGATACCAAACCTGTCACAACCCCAAAATAACACTAACAAAATACAACTGAATAAATATAAAGTTATTACAAACGGCTGTTACACAACAGAATCCAAGATCGCAAAGGTTTAGTGTTTGAAGGATAAGTTCGATTATTATTATTCGAGCGATAGTTAATTATTTGTAGAGTATTGTAATAATTATTTGTAACGAATAATTAAATACAGATAGTTGATTTAAACCGTATAAATTGTAATAACAATCATAATGTTTCAATAATTATGCGAGAAATGCGAATAACTCGTAGAAATACGAGTAATTAATCGTTGAGTTGGAATATGATTCGAATAATAACTTATTTATTCGATAGTTATCGTAACAGCTGATTGTATCGATTATTTATTTGTAAATAATCGATCTAATCGAGTAAGTAATAATAAATTGTAAATATTTGTAATAAATTATAATTAATCCTAAAAATTAGGGATTAATTATTTTAGATTATTAAATAATTACTTATTAAATATATATTAGTTATTTATTATTTATTAATTATTGAAAAATGATTGATTATTTCGATAATTAATCAAATAACTTTCAATAAATCATAACATATTCATTTTAACTCCAAAAATTATAGAAAAATTATTTTTGACTTTGATTTTTCTTAAATAATTATTTAAAAATTATTTTAGGATTTAAAAATTTGTAATAATTATTTATATTGAATAATAAATTGAATTATCAGTGTTTAATTGATATTAATTAGACCGTTAGTCCGATTTGAGCGAAACGAAAGCCCTTTGAGTCAGAAAAATGAATTATTTTTATTAAAAATAATATTAAGATCTAATTTCTTCTAGAAATTAGTTGACTTTATTATTTGCTTGATTATCAGTCGAGATGCATGCCGAGACGAGTCCGAAAATTCTGAAAAATGGAAAACGAAGCAGATAATAATCAGTTGAGCGATCAGTGAGTCGATTTTGATTCTAAAAATTATTTTAACTATAAAAATGATTATGTGCTTATGTGTATTATGTGGCTAATCGAGTCTTACTTGCTTTTATGTAATATACGAGTCAGTCATAAGCGTATGGGTAGATAATAGGAACGAAATGAAGTCGATTCAAGATGCAATTGAAGTACAAAATGACTTAACCAGTCTATTTTGCTAACAGAAGCTAAGCCAGCAAGGCAGGTTGAGTAGGTCATAGACGAAGGTGATTCAATTGCAGTGAGTCGCGCAGAAGGCAAGTTTCTTCCCTATTCTATTTTCAGAATAGTGATATTTTCTTCAGATTCTTATCACGCTTGCACTCTTTTAATTCTCTTGCTCATATTTCATTTCGATTCTTGCTTATCCTTTTCATTTGACTTGGTTATTCATATTCCAATTGCTACTCACAATTGTTGATATATTCTGGTGATTAGAATATATCAAAGCATACCGATTGCTCCGGTTGCTATTCCAGGGACTGGATAATAATACTTTGGGGATTAAGTTTACTTAATCCTAAGGACCGGGACATAACCGGATCCTTGAGATGGGCCGTAGTGCTTGGGTGCCCGGCGGGATCTATATAGTGAGATATAGATCTGCACTGTATCCTGGCTGATCAGCAGGGTATAGATGCGAACTTAAGTCCAGTTTAGTTCATTTGTATTCACCAGTAATGGCCTTCTTTCTAATCTCGTGGGATTATATCTTTGCAGATATACCCGGGTTACGGATTTATTTAAATTGCTTTAACACTGTTTATATTTTGCGGACTTGTTGAGCAATTTTTGGCTCACCTTTTTTTTTGTTATTCACCTTATTGTTTTCAGTTAAGAAGGAATATGAAACCCATCAAGACTTAGTGGTAAAGAAGCGGGTCAAGCCTCGGGATCCTCTTATACCCAAGGTGGTGATCCCAATTCAGGAAGAAAGCTTTGAGTTTCCCAAACAGGTGGTGTGTAGATAGTTAGTGGGTGTGTTTGAATAAAGATGAACTTAGTTTAAAATAGATTAGACAATGGTTTGTAATAAAGAGAGTTTGTGAGATTTTGAATTTGGTTTGTAATAAAAGTAGATAGTGGTTCTTATTTTCGCACTTCAACCTAAAAAGATCCTGGTTAGTGTTAAAGGGGTTTAGTTTTTTTCTTTATTATTGTTAATCAGGTTGTACAAGGTTGGTGATTAGCTAGTAACCCCAGACTTATACCCCGGGTCTGGAGGGCATTATAGTTTGGCATCAGAGCTATAGGTTTGGTCCCTGAAAATAAGAACATTAGGGATAAGATAGGATAGGGAGATCACATGAGATAAGAATAGTCAAATAGGAAGAGTAGTGTTAGGATTTAGGTCAGATTAGAATAGGGAAGTATAAATCTTAGGATTGTTTAGTGACCTTTCTTTTCTTTGGTATATTATCAGATGGCATCTTCTGGTTATTCTGCATCTTCTGAGAGGACAGTCACCGGGCCAGCAGCACCAGTTATACCTCCAGTATCTGAGTACATGTTTCCTCCTCTACTGCCTCCACCACCATTGCCACAGGGGTCGGTACCCCCAATACAGGGGATAGTCCATGACCCCATAGAGATGTTTGATCCATTTGAGTTCGGTAAACTGTACTCATATTCAGTCTCGTTCCCAAACATTCCTGAAAACTCTTCCAAAATCTTGAATTAAATCTTGGATCTTGATCCGATACAATGGACACAGGAACTCCATGACGAACTACAATTTCCTTCAGGTACATATGGACTAACTTGTCGAGTGAAAATCTTTCATTTATAGGCAGAAAATGAGCTGACTTGGTAAGTCTATCCACTATGACCCAGATGGCATCATGATTAGCCCTTGTTCTTGGTAATCCAACTATGAAATCCATGGCAATATGTTCCCACTTCCACTCTGGAATCTCCAATGGCTGTAGTAATCCACTTGGTATTTGATGCTCTGCTTTAACTTTCTGACATGTATAACATCAACTAACCCATTTCGCAATTTCCCTCTTCATGTCTGGCCACCAATAATTTTCCTTTAAATCTCTGTACATTTTGGTACTCCCTGGAAGGATTGAATACCTTGAATTATGTGCTTCCTGTAAAATTTCATTCTTCAGTTCCGTCACCGGTGGAATCCAAAATCTAGAATAAAACCTAAGAATACCTTGATCGTCCTTTTGCGTGCACAATTCTTCACCTACCAAACGATTTATATCTTGATCCATTACATCTTCCTGAAACTTCTTTATTTTCTCTAACAACTCCGGCTGGAAAGTCATACTGTACACTTTTGCTTCATCAGGCTTGCAAACTCTAATCTCCAATTCCAGTTTCTGAAATTCCTTATATATCTCTTCAGGTACTGATAACATATTTAAATTTTCCTTCTGACTTAACGCGTCTGCTACAACATTCGCTTTACCAGGATGATAATTAATAGTGTAGTCATAATCCTTGATCAATTCTAACCATCTCCTTTGCCTCATATTAGGTTCCTTCTGTGTGAATATATATTTCAAGCTTTTGTGATCCGTGTAAATCTCGCACTTTTCTCCATACAGATAATGTCTCCAAATCTTCAAAGCGAAAACTATGGCAGCTAGCTCCAAATCATGATTAGGATATTTCTGTTCGTGTGGTTTCAATTGCCTTGACGCATACACAATCACCTTATTGTGCTGCATCAGAACACATCCTAGTCCTTTATGAGAAGCATCGCTATAAATTATAAAATTCCCTTGATCGTCTGGAAGTGACAAAATAGGTGCCGTAATTAATCTTTGCTTTAATTTCTGAAAACTTTCTTCACACTTGTCGTTCCATATAAACTTTTCATTCTTCCGTGTAATCTTTGTCAATGGTGTTGCAATTCTTAAGAAATTTTGAACGAATCGACGATAATATCCCGCTAATCCCAAGAAACTTCTTACTTTGGTGGGTGTTCTCGGTCTTTCCCAATTTGTAATTGCCTCGATCTTTGTTGGGTCTACCTTGATCCCTTCTTTACTGACTATGTATCCTAAGAACTGAACCTCCTGTAACCAAAACTCACACTTCGAGAATTTAGCATATAACTTCTTTTCCCTTAAAATCTCCAAAGCTGTTCTCAAATGTTCCGCATGATCTTCTTCCGTCTTTGAATAAATCAAAATATCGTCTATAAACACAATAACAAAATTGTCCAAGTATTCCTTGAAAATTCTGTTCATCAGGTCCATAAACGCTACCGGGCATTGGTCAATCCAAAAGACATCACTAAAAATTCGTAATGTGCATACCTTGTTCTGAAAGCTGTCTTTGGTATATCTTCTGGCTTGATCTTCAGTTGATAATATCCTGATCTTAAATCAATCTTAGAGAAGTACTTGTCTCCCTTCAATTGATCAAACAAATCGTCAATTCTGGGTAACGGATACTTGTTCTTGATTGTACGCTTATTGAGCTCCCTATAGTCGATGCACAGTCTCATGCTTCCATCTTTCTTCTTGACAAATGATACTGGTGTACCCCACGGGGATACACTGGGTCTGATTACTCCTTTCTCTAACAACTCTTGCAATTGTTTCGCTAGCTCTTTCATTTCAACGGGCGCCATTCTGTACGGGGCCTTGGATACTGGTTCTGTTCCAGGTGCTAAGTCGATTGCAAACTCAATTTCTCTATCTGGAGGAAGTCCTGGTAACTCATCGGGAAACACGTCTGGAAATTCATTCACTACTGGAATATCTTCAAGTTTTACTGGCTCCTGACTTTTGTCAATCACATAAGCCACGAAATGCTCGCATCCTTTCCGTAGTAACTTCTTGGCTTGAATCATCGTTAAGAACTTCTTTACTTACTTCTAGCCCTTGAACGTTACTATTATTTCGTCTGGCGTCTTCACCATTACCTTCTTATTTTGACAATCTATCTGGGCATCGTGCTTAGATAACCAATCCATTCCTAAGATAACGTCAAATTCTCCTAACTTAAATGGTATTAATTCTACACAAAACTTACTACCAGAAATCTCAATCTCACAATTCCCACAAACTTGATTAACAGATACACGTTCTTGATTTGCTAATTCCAAAGTCATTATTTCATTTAAATACTCAACTGGACAATTTAACTTACTAATAAAATCTTGTGAGACAAATGATCGAGTTGCTCCCGAACCTATTAACAGCGTACCTGCCACGACATCAGTATCCTGGATAGCATCCTTCACAGACATGTCAAAAACTCTAGCCCTTGGATTCTCATTCACTGCGGGGGTAGATCCCATAATCCTCAATGCATTACTGATTGGGGTTGGTGTCTTGCAATCTCTTGCTATATGTCCTGGCTTTCCACATTTAAAGCACGTAAATCCAATGGCTGGAACCTTCACTGCTGGATTCCGGATAGGCTGATCCTTACTTGCTGGTTCTTTTGCTGGCTGATTTCGGCACTCCCTTGAATAGTGATCTTTCTGATTGCACTTAAAGCACACCACATTCAACTTGTTACAAACTCCTCCATATTTCTTTCCACATACCTGACAATCTGGAAAAGTTAACCTCAACTGATTCAGTTGATTCGCATTAACTAGACGGTTGCCCTGACCTCCGTCGCCTGCATTTTGTCTCTTGAAATTAAAATTCCTCCCTGGCTGAAACTTGCCCTTCTTAAAATTTGGAAACTTCCCTGGTTGTTACTGACCTTCATTCCCTTCAAATTTCCTTTTCTTGCTTTCTTTCTCCTTCTGTGACATCTCACTTTTGGTCTCTACGATCATAGCCTTCTGTACAACTCCTGCATAGGTATCCAATTCAAAAATGGCTACCTTCCCTCTGATCCATGGCTTCAAACCTTGCGGGAATCTCTTAGCCTTCTTCCTGTCAATATCCACATACGATGGCACATACCTTGACAATTCCTCAAACTTACTCTCATAATCTGCCACCAACATATTTCCTTGCTTTAATTCTAAAAATTTCAACTCCATCTGATCCCGAACAAACTAAGGAAAATACTTTTCTAAAAATAATTCCTTAAACCTCTCCCAAGTAATAACATCTGTACCTTCCAATGTCTTCACCATTTCCCACCAATAGGTGGCCTCATTCTTCAAATAGTAACTTGCAAACTAAACCTTCTGTTCCTCTTTCACTTTCACTAAGGTGAATGCCTTCTCTATTTCCTTTAACCAAACATTTTCTTCAATCGGTTCTAAGGAACCCTTGAATTCTGGTGGGTTTATTGCCTGAAAAGTTTTGAAAGTTACCTGGGGATTGGTCTGTCTTTGTTGTTATTGTGCCAGGTGAACTGTTTGTTGGGCCAAGATTTGGAGAATCTGGGCTATTGCTGGGGTCCTGGGTTTGTATTCTGGTTTGTATCATCTTGGTTTTTATTGTTGTTGTTGTTGGTTTCTTCATTCTGGGTGTTGGTGCGGGTATTTCTTCTGGGAGGCATTTTTCTATAAAGAATCAAACAACTTATTTAGCTTTTAAATCAAATCCTTTGCATAAGAGAAAAGTTTTGTAAAATAGAAATATCTCTTTTTGAAAATGGTGGTAACAGTTGAACTAAGTAAATTGCATGCTTCTTTACAGAATATAAACAGTTATGGAAAACAGGGTACATGGTATCACAAGGGTATAACTGGTGCAATAAATAAGGTAAAGTAAAAAAGGTTCAATAAAGTAAATGACAGTGCTGGAAAAGAAAAGGTACTGATATATATAGATCAAAAGTTTTGGATAGTACAAGCGTAAAGACACTTCGGAAGTAAAAGCAAAAGGGTACAACAACCTACTCACTGGTCAGCATAGCTAGTCTATAAATACAACCCAAAAGTCTACAGGTACATACTACACACTACCGTACATAATACATAACCATAACAACACTGCTGAGCATCCCTGTCTCTGGATCTCTGACTCATGGCAAGTCTGGACCTCCAATCTCCTCAAGCTCCTCTAGAACCCCTTAGCCCACTCCACTAGAAAATCAGGGGTGATGTCCTCATGTATAGCCTCAGCAATCCTCACAGTAGCTGCTCTACGAAACACCTGGAGCCTCTCTCTAAGTCGCCTCTCACCACTCCCAACCTCTCTGGTACGCATGATATGTAGTAACTCCTGAATCTGACCCTGTAGGAATCGCTGCTCCATAAGACAAGCCTCAAACTGATGATATGGGACAGGATAAGAAGAGAACTGGAAAGGTACTCCTGTAACTGAATGACCAGTAAAGCCTGAATCAGCAGGTGGGGGTCCTCTAATAGGTGGCCTCATGCTTGGGGGTGGAATAGCCTGCAATGGTACGGGTTGCAACACAGGTGGAGGTAGAATAGCCAACACTGGTGGAACAATGGGATTTGGATCTAAAGATGGTACTCCAACTAAAGGCTCTGAGTGATCTGCTGATACGGGGATGAAAGAGTCGGCCATCGCTGCTATCTAAAATCATATCGCAATATAAGAATCCCGAACCATGATGCGAATTATACAAATACCTGTTATACCATAGCACTCAACCTCTCGACGTTCTATCTTTCTATTCCTTACTTCTAATCCTAACCCTCTACCCATTCCCGTCAACTTAGGCTTGTGTCAGTGACTTATAACCTGTAGCTCTGATACCACACCTGTGGCACCCTCCAAACCCGGGTCAAAAGTTTGGGGTCCACACACACACTATTTATAACCTGCTTATAACAATAATAAAGATAATAATAATATGCAGTGACCCTATTTACAAACTACCACGAACCGCAGCAGGTTAAAGTATGTACACAAGCCAAACACACTTACTTATATTACAAACATTTGAATCCCAACTACTCCAACTTAGAACTGAGTAATTAAACATTATTACAAACTTTTACAAACTTATATTATCCCAAAAGAAGCCTACTAGCTCAACTCGATCAACCTGAACCCCTAGCTCTCGCGCTGGACTGGGGATCCTCGGTACCAACCGGTTCCTTCTTAACTGGAAAAGAATATAAACAACATCGCAAAAATGAGCTAACTAGCTCAGCAAGTCACAATGACAAAACTGAGAATAATGATCATCAGGTGAAAATGGTTTCGATATCAAGTGAACAATAGATTATGATTTAGAATTGGATGTTATATTTTCATTTTAAAAACTAAGGTTAGGCTGCTGATCAGTAACACACTAACCCCGAGCAAAGCACACAGCACTGCTCTAACAACTGGATCCAAGGCACACATTGGCCTAACTTGACCATTATATGGTCTGACCATAAATCTGGTCCACAATTTTATAAAAAAAATCCAATTCTAACATAATAACAGAATAAACAGTAATAAACAATAAACAGAATCATTAACAACATTGGATGTTCAATAATGAAAATGGTTTCAATCTGCATAGGGATCAATATGGCATTTTCAAAGCAAGGATGCTAGGTAATGAAAGAATTGGATAACAAAGGAAATAATGTTTCAAGGTTTCAAGGATTTGGCCTGTCAAAGCATAAGATACACTGGTTTGAGTGTGTAAGCAATCTGGTTCAGTGTTTGATATTTAGTTTGTATGTATTTGTGGAGTATATTTGAGGTTCGTATTTGGGTATACAACAATCAATGGTCTAGAAAGAATCAGGTTTACGGCTCAAGATCAATAACTGGAATCATGGTTTAGGGTTCAGTGCTTCAAAGCACTTGCAATATCAAACAGGACTATCAACCACTACAATATCTCGAGAAAGTTCAGAACACTTGCCTGGTACTAACTTATTATACTGCACTCACTTTCAGTCACGACTATCTTAATCCTCGACTACTTGTTTTCCTTTTCTACGCCTTGCCTCTTCTGCTCACATATCATAAGCATTTATCAATATTCAACTCATACGATTCTATTCGACACATACCTCTATCTACCCTTCATTTCACCCAAATCCGATTAATGGATTGAAAGTTATGCAATAAACAAGTAAACATCGAATATATATAGACCGATAGTTAACCAATAAGTCACATATAGCATGTAACACGACACATAATCAATGATATATCATCTATAAAGAAGTCTCGGGTCATAAATAGGCTTTCGGGTATTTAAAATGATTTTTAAAATATTTTTCGGAATTAAAACGGGTCGTTGGATCAACTTCGGAATAATAAACAAAGTTCGGCTGACCAATTCTGGCTTCAAAACAATTTTATAATAATTATCGAGCCTTGAAGACAATTTAAAATAATATTTTAAAGCTGGAAACTATTTTTCGAAATTTTTAAATCATTTTTAAATATTTAAATCTAATTAAATAATTAACTAAAATCAATTAATAATTAATTAAATCAATTAATCAATTAATTTTCTAATTAATTGACCAATTAATTAATTAAAAATTAACTGAAATTAATTAATTAATTAATTCAGATTTATTTTTGAATTAAAAATAATTTTTGGAATTAAAATAATAATTTTTAGAATTTTCAGAAATTAAAAACGAATTTTTATAATAAAAATAAATAGGAAATATGATTTTTGAGTATTTTTAAAACAGGAATCCTATTTTTGAAAACTCTGGAAAGTTCAAGGACTAAACTTCATCGTTTTCAAAAGTCAGGGTACTAAACTGAAATTTTTACACCCCCGTCGCCAGAAAATACAGGGGTGGCCGGAGAACTCGATTTCGGCACCCTCACCTCACCATCTGCTCCAGATTTACACTACACAACACCAGGAATCTATTCGTGCAATCAAAACACATCAATCATCCCTGTCCTGGCCGGAAATTGGCCAAGAACATCGCCGGTTTCCGGCGAAACATCGAAAACTTAAAAAAGACAACTCCCTTTGATTCACTAATCCTCTGTTAACGAGCTATATACCAATCGATTGCAAATTTCATAAGGAACACAATCCACTATAAATCAACAGCTAATAACCCCTAAATCAAAAATCCCCAAATTTCAATTGAAAACATTCATACGGGTTATAAACCCTAATTTTAAAATTTGAGAATTAAACTCAATTTTGAACATGTTATTGAACTCCGAATCAGACGTATGACATGTGAAAATCATCAGAAAAACAAGCTCTACAATATGCAATCATCAAATCATTCAAACAATCATCCGAACAAAAATTCATATTTTTAATAAAAATAATTTGAAAATAAATAAATTTTCAGAAAATAAACCTTGATTTCTGCGGTGATATGGAACACTAGTACTCCTTGAGACCTTCGGTTTGGTTACTCCAACTTTTCCAACTGATTTCAATAACACCTTGAAATTGTAGTTTGATTCTCAGAAGGTTTTATGAATTTAGGGTTTTTCTCTGGAAAATTATATAATTAGCTGACTACAAATGATTTTGATACGAAATAAAATACGGTAAAAGGTTATTTATAATTACGGAAAATTAGTATCCTGTTGGATCATTCCGGATATAATACGGTTTGTATTCTGGTTTGTATCATCTTGGTTTTTATTGTTGTTGTTGTTGGTTTCTTCATTCTGGGTGTTGGTGCGGGTATTTCTTCTGGGAGGCATTTTTCTATAAAGAATCAAACAACTTATTTAGCTTTTAAATCAAATCCTTTGCATAAGAGAAAAGTTTTGTAAAATAGAAATATCTCTTTTTGAAAATGGTGGTAACAGTTGAACTAAGTAAATTGCATGCTTCTTTACAGAATATAAACAGTTATGGAAAACAGGGTACATGGTATCACAAGGGTATAACTGGTGCAATAAATAAGGTAAAGTAAAAAAGGTTCAATAAAGTAAATGACAGTGCTGGAAAAGAAAAGGTACTGATATATATAGATCAAAAGTTTTGGATAGTACAAGCGTAAAGACACTTCGGAAGTAAAAGCAAAAGGGTACAACAACCTACTCACTGGTCAGCATAGCTAGTCTATAAATACAACCCAAAAGTCTACAGGTACATACTACACACTACCGTACATAATACATAACCATAACAACACTGCTGAGCATCCCTGTCTCTGGATCTCTGACTCATGGCAAGTCTGGACCTCCAATCTCCTCAAGCTCCTCTAGAACCCCTTAGCCCACTCCACTAGAAAATCAGGGGTGATGTCCTCATGTATAGCCTCAGCAATCCTCACAGTAGCTGCTCTACGAAACACCTGGAGCCTCTCTCTAAGTCGCCTCTCACCACTCCCAACCTCTCTGGTACGCATGATATGTAGTAACTCCTGAATCTGACCCTGTTGGAATCGCTGCTCCATAAGACAAGCCTCAAACTGATGATATGGGACAGGATAAGAAGAGAACTGGAAAGGTACTCCTGTAACTGAATGACCAGTAAAGCCTGAATCAGCAGGTGGGGGTCCTCTAATAGGTGGCCTCATGCTTGGGGGTGGAATAGCCTGCAATGGTACGGGTTGCAACACAGGTGGAGGTAGAATAACCAACACTGGTGGAACAATAGGATTTGGATCTAAAGATGGTACTCCAACTAAAGGCTCTGAGTGATCTGCTGATACGGGGATGAAAGAGTCGGCCATCGCTGCTATCTAAAATCATATCGCAATATAAGAATCCCGAACCATGATGCGAATTATACAAATACCTGTTATACCATAGCACTCAACCTCTCGACGTTCTATCTTTCTATTCCTTACTTCTAATCCTAACCCTCTACCCATTCCCGTCAACTTAGGCTTGTGTCAGTGACTTATAACCTGTAGCTCTGATACCACACCTGTGGCACCCTCCAAACCCGGGTCAAAAGTTTGGGGTCCACACACACACTATTTATAACCTGCTTATAACAATAATAAAGATAATAATAATATGCAGTGACCCTATTTACAAACTACCACGAACCGCAGCAGGTTAAAGTATGTACACAAGCCAAACACACTTACTTATATTACAAACATTTGAATCCCAACTACTCCAACTTAGAACTGAGTAATTAAACATTATTACAAACTTTTACAAACTTATA
The DNA here is from genome assembly GCF_009905375.1 of Apium graveolens. Taxonomy (NCBI): domain Eukaryota; kingdom Viridiplantae; phylum Streptophyta; class Magnoliopsida; order Apiales; family Apiaceae; genus Apium; species Apium graveolens. Next base: position 39,516,488 of record NC_133650.1, read on the forward strand.
TTATCCCAAAAGAAGCCTACTAGCTCAACTCGATCAACCTGAACCCCTAGCTCTCGCGCTGGACTGGGGATCCTCGGTACCAACCGGTTCCTTCTTAACTGGAAAAGAATATAAACAACATCGCAAAAATGAGCTAACTAGCTCAGCAAGTCACAATGACAAAACTGAGAATAATGATCATCAGGTGAAAATGGTTTCGATATCAAGTGAACAATAGATTATGATTTAGAATTGGATGTTATATTTTCATTTTAAAAACTAAGGTTAGGCTGCTGATCAGTAACACACTAACCCCGAGCAAAGCACACAGCACTGCTCTAACAACTGGATCCAAGGCACACATTGGCCTAACTTGACCATTATATGGTCTGACCATAAATCTGGTCCACAATTTTATAAAAAAAATCCAATTCTAACATAATAACAGAATAAACAGTAATAAACAATAAACAGAATCATTAACAACATTGGATGTTCAATAATGAAAATGGTTTCAATCTGCATAGGGATCAATATGGCATTTTCAAAGCAAGGATGCTAGGTAATGAAAGAAATGGATAACAAAGGAAATAATGTTTCAAGGTTTCAAGGATTTGGCCTGTCAAAGCATAAGATACACTGGTTTGAGTGTGTAAGCAATCTGGTTCAGTGTTTGATATTTAGTTTGTATGTATTTGTGGAGTATATTTGAGGTTCGTATTTGGGTATACAACAATCAATGGTCTAGAAAGAATCAGGTTTACGGCTCAAGATCAATAACTGGAATCATGGTTTAGGGTTCAGTGCTTCAAAGCACTTGCAATATCAAACAGGACTATCAACCACTACAATATCTCGAGAAAGTTCAGAACACTTGCCTGGTACTAACTTATTATACTGCACTCACTTTCAGTCACGACTATCTTAATCCTCGACTACTTGTTTTCCTTTTCTACGCCTTGCCTCTTCTGCTCACATATCATAAGCATTTATCAATATTCAACTCATACGATTCTATTCGACACATACCTCTATCTACCCTTCATTTCACCCAAATCCGATTAATGGATTGAAAGTTATGCAATAAACAAGTAAACATCGAATATATATAGACCGATAGTTAACCAATAAGTCACATATAGCATGTAACACGACACATAATCAATGATATATCATCTATAAAGAAGTCTCGGGTCATAAATAGGCTTTCGGGTATTTAAAATGATTTTTAAAATATTTTTCGGAATTAAAACGGGTCGTTGGATCAACTTCGGAATAATAAACAAAGTTCGGCTGACCAATTCTGGCTTCAAAACAATTTTATAATAATTATCGAGCCTTGAAGACAATTTAAAATAATATTTTAAAGCCGGAAACTATTTTTCGAAATTTTTAAATCATTTTTAAATATTTAAATCTAATTAAATAATTAATTAAAATCAATTAATAATTAATTAAATCAATTAATCAATTAATTTTCTAATTAATTGACCAATTAATTAATTAAAAATTAACTGAAATTAATTAATTAATTAATTCAGATTTATTTTTGAATTAAAAATAATTTTTGGAATTAAAATAATAATTTTTAGAATTTTCAGAAATTAAAAACGAATTTTTATAATAAAAATAAATAGGAAATATGATTTTTGAGTATTTTTAAAACAGGAATCCTATTTTTGAAAACTCTGGAAAGTTCAGGGACTAAACTTCATCGTTTTCAAAAGTAAGGGTACTAAACTGAAATTTTTACACCCCCGTCGCCAGAAAATACAGGGGTGGCCGGAGAACTCGATTTCGGCACCCTCACCTCACCATCTGCTCCAGATTTACACTACACAACACCAGGAATCTATTCGTGCAATCAAAACACATCAATCATCCCTGTCCTGGCCGGAAATTGGCCAAGAACATCGCCGGTTTCCGGCGAAACATCGAAAACTTAAAAAAGACAACTCCCTTTGATTCACTAATCCTCTGTTAACGAGCTATATACCAATCGATTGCAAATTTCATAAGGAACACAATCCATTATAAATCAACAGCTAATAACCCCTAAATCAAAAATCCCCAAATTTCAATTGAAAACATTCATACGGGTTATAAACCCTAATTTTAAAATTTGAGAATTAAACTCAATTTTGAACATGTTATTGAACTCCGAATCAGACGTATGACATGTGAAAATCATCAGAAAAACAAGCTCTACAATATGCAATCATCAAATCATTCAAACAATCATCCGAACAAAAATTCATATTTTTAATAAAAATAATTTGAAAATAAATAAATTTTCAGAAAATAAACCTTGATTTCTGCGGTGATATGGAACACTAGTACTCCTTGAGACCTTCGGTTTGGTTACTCCAACTTTTCCAACTGATTTCAATAACACCTTGAAATTGTAGTTTGATTCTCAGAAGGTTTTATGAATTTAGGGTTTTTCTCTGGAAAATTATATAATTAGCTGACTACAAATGATTTTGATACGAAATAAAATACGGTAAAAGGTTATTTATAATTACGGAAAATTAGTATCCTGTTGGATCATTCCGGATATAAAACGGTACATTTATTTATAAAAACTGATCCAAACGGTATCGGTTTTCGGGATAATTATCCAAATCAGTACAATTTGTACTGCGGTCTTGGTCTCAGCGCCTGGTTACACGTATTACGAGGTGATAATTATGATAGTTTAATAAAAAGCTCCCGTTTATCGAAAATACGAGTTTTATTGATTTACCGAAACGAATATTGTATCAAAAATGTTGCGCTGGGACCCGCGCAGGACAAACCGTACGCCGGATCGAAAAAGTTGAAACATGGAAAATGCTCGGAATATTATAATTAGGTTAGGAAGGAGTTCTCGGAAGAGTTTTGGGTTCTAAAAATGTAACAACGGATGACGTCGGTTGGTTCCCGTTTTTATAAAATAGATTTTAAATAACCGGAAAAAGATTTTATAAAATTCATATGATTCCTATAAATTCATAAATCAACATAAAAATAATTAGGAAGATATGATAATTATCTATATTTTATTTTGGACATATAAAAATTAAAATACTCAATTAATAATATTTTTAAACATCCAAACACATTTAACACTTAACAAATAATTCACAGAATAGATACTAGAACACATATAATAATTATTTATTAGCAAAAATAATTACACGATATATCCCGGATATTACATATACGATACTACTCCACAAATACATATATATCGCATACTGATTCTTGATATGGAATTGCTTAACATACGAACCTTTATGCCTTGTATAACAGAAGACCAATCCCTGAAACCATTGAACCCTTGGTCTTCTACTTTCTAATTTTTTCCCTAGTTGAAAGCCAATCTTCATGTTTACCTTGTTATACCTTCAAGGTATTGTGAATCACCCTATGCTTCAAGATAAATGTTGTTTATGGTTCAGTTTATGGATTTATATTGTTTATCATTTATTGCTATATAATTGGATTGTTTTTAAATATAGACCAGATTCGTGGTCGGACCAGATTCGTGGTCGGACCAGATTCATGGTCATATTAGGCCAATGTGTGCCTTGGATCCAGTATATAGAGAAAATCTGGGAGCCTTGCTCGGGGTTAGTGCATGCCTGATCAGCAGCCTAACCTTGGTTTTTAAAATAAAAAGTGTATATCCAATTCTAATCATTGCTTATCAGGAAACTTAACTCCTTATATCATTTCAATTGATCATTGTTTAATCTCAGTGTTGTCATTGTGACTTGCTGAGCTAGTTAGCTCACTCTTGCAAATCTATTTATATTCTTTTCCAGTGAAAAAGGAAATTGGTGGTAGCGAGGATCCCCAGACAAGTGTGCGAGCTAGGTTTTCAGGTTAAAATGGAATAAGCTAGCAGATGATGTTTGGCTTAGTTTATGTTGATAGTTTGAAATAAAGTTGTAATAACCCCAATATTTGGAAAAATTTTGGAACCCTTATGAATAGTGTTTTTGATGAATGAGAAAACTTTTCATGCCACACTATGTAGGGGTTCTGTTATTGATCTTCTGGGATATTATTAGTACTCTATGTGGTATATAAGTGTATGTAAAGTTCGTCAGAATCCAATTCCGAACACTTTGATTTTTCCCGGAAATCCACTAGATACGGAAAGAATTAAGTATAAGGTAACAGGATAAAAAGGATTTAAATTAAAGGATTATAAGAGAGGATCATAAAAGGATTATAATGTATTGAGAAAGGTTAAGGAAACCCAAGTAATAAGATCCCGGGTATGATCCCTCAAACGATAAACGAAAACGAAAGTTAAGCGAACCGTATAACAGATCAACGGTCATTAGGCAAACAATTAGGAAGTTAATCAAAGAGATTAGAGGGGATGATGTCATCCAACCAATGAGAAGAGGACAAAGAGGGGAGGATGACATCACATGATGACATAAGCATGACAAGGGGTTTTGTTTTATTGGTTGATTTTGGGCCATGTAAAATTTACCATGGTAAAAAGCTAAAACATTTTCCAAGGAAAAAAGGAGAAGCAACCAAGCAAATATCATAAAACACAAAAATTAGAAGTTGACTTTTGCTTCCAAGAGCAAAAGCTCTCGGCCAAAACAAACCCAGCAACTTTAAACTGTCATATCTCCTTCAATACTCACTCAAATATTGTGTTCTATAGCTCGTTGGAAAGGTATTGAGATGGTCTACAACTCTTGTTCACAAGTCTCGTCCAAATAAGCATGGTAAGACCCTCATTTTTACAGTTCTTTCAATCGGACTTTTAGAAACTTTAAAGCCTAACTTTGTGTTCTTGATTTCTTTGGAAAGATCAAGCTTGTAGGAGGCTCCATAAGGCTTCCTAGTAACTTTCCACCCTCCAAGAAAGGTATAAATCTTCACACCCTTTAGTAATAAGTAGTTTAGTTGAATTTGGAGATGTTATAATATATGATTGGATTGAGATCCTTGAGCTTATTATGACTGAAATCAGTAGCATTGATGTGTATCTTGAGTTGTTGTTGATTAGTAGTTCGATTGATATGATTTGGAATGATAAAAATTTGGGAAATCGCGTAAACATAGTCGTCGTAATGTCCGATTTACTTTAGACTGTTTTTGCTCTTAACATTAGGACCCGAGAACTCCCTGTTAGGTTTTGACCATTGCCATGATTAGATAGTTCATGTTACGAGCTTCGTTTTGATATGTGGTTTGTTTGAATCCGATGTACGGTTTAGGAGAAACGACCGTTTTAAGTAACGGCGTTTCGCGACCGAACCATTACCCCTCGCCTTACTTTGAAACCTTGGTTAAGGACTTTAAATGACTATTTGGGGTATGAAACATTTATGTAAAGTGGATTAGGCAGTTGGTAAGGTACTCGCGAAAGAATCGCTTTAAAATTCTTAATGGTTAATTTATTAAAAATGGTGGAGCCGAGGGTACTCGAGCGACTTAAGTAAATCGTTAAGCGCGAAAGCGAACGTTAGGACTCTAAATGGTTAAAGTCTAGTTTCTTAAGCGACCGGGGTTTAATTCCGACTTATGTTGTTGTTCATAGGTTATCGGACCCACTCTAAGCTTAAGTCTATCCGGGAGCACTCAGGCAAGTTTTCTACCCGTTATACTGTTGTTGTGATGTATATATGTATATGCATTATCTTGTGATAGATGCATGTTGGTTAATTAGCAAATTTTGCGATATATTGAAGCATGCTGATATGGTATATATTTGCATGCCTGTTTCGTATTCTTGCCATATATATCTGTTGGTTTAGTTAATAATACCTATGCTAGAGAATAGCGGTAATTTGCATATACCCTTAGTATAGGGACCCAAAGGTGAAAACATTTTCTAAAACCGGGAGTCGAGGATCCCGAGTTGATTTTATATATATATATATGGTTATATATATGGTTATAGTTTTCAAAACTATTAATCGAATAAGGTTTATTCGATAACTTTATATTATTTAATGAATATTATTTCGAATATTCATTCGAGGGCTTATGACTCAGCTTATTTATTTATTGAATATTATTTCGAATATTCATTCGAGGGCTTATGACTCAGCTTATTTATTTATTGAATATTATTTCGAATATTCATTCGAGGGCTTATGACTCAGCTTATTTATTTATTGAATATTATTTCGAATATTCATTCGAGGGCTTATGACTCAGCTTATTTATTTATTGAATATTATTTCGAATATTCATTCGAGGGCTTATGACTCAGCATATTTATTTATTGAATATTATTTCGAATATTCATTCGAGGGCTTATGACTCAACTTATTTATTTATTGAATATTATTTCGAATATTCATTCGAGGGCTTATGACTCAGCTTATTTATTTAATGAATATTATTTCGAATATTCATTCGAGGGCTTATGACTCGGCTTATTTATTTAATGAATATTATTTTGAATATTTATTCGAGGGCTTATGACTCAACTTATTTTATTTATTGAATATTATTTGAATATTCATTTGAGGATCTATGACTCCGATTATTTGCTGAGATATATTCTTTATTTTTATTAAAGAATAAGGTGTCGATAATCAAACTCACTTTTGATTATTCAAATAAAGATATTACTTTCGTATAGGTATATCTTTGGTTATTTAAGAGTCATTTCAAGTATAAGTTTTACAACATCTACTTCAATTATTTTTATAAAGATTATTCTTTATGGGAATATTATTTAAATAATAAAATTCAGATATTTTTATATATTGGGACTGATTTATTTTATTAAATCGGCATCACTCCAAACATTCTTAAAAATGTTTTCGAGTCTTCAAAATGATTTTTAAAAGTTAGAGCGGATCCCAAAACTCATTTTTATATTTAAGTTCCTCCTTTCGAAGGGGATTTAAATACTCGCTCAAAACCTGAGGGATCCGGCTCTGTGGTGTTTTTTATATTCGCAACAAGGTTGCTATTCTGATAAAAGAGTTTTTGATTACTTACCCAACACTCGGGAAGTAAAATTCTTGGAACAAGTTAATCCATTAACAGTCATCGCCTGGGAAATATTGGTGAGTTTTCCTTTCCAACTAGATACGACTTCTTAGTGGAGCCGTACCAACAAGTTTCTACTTGGGGAAAGGGGGGACGAGCTTTACGTTTCAGAGTCATGAATTTCATCTGAACTAGGAGTGGCGTAAGTGGTCGAGTAGCGCCGGCCCAGCCTTATTATATTGGCCCAAATGGCCCGGAAGTTCCGCTAAGGCGGTCCATTCCTTAGGAGTTCAGTGTTCGGTTGACAAGTAAATCTGACAGGTTTTCCTCTACATGTAGAAAATGGTGGGGTTGTACTACTATGACTGATCATCGTAAGTGGTCTTCCTGGTGCGGCAAACTCCCGTAATGAGTTCATCATCCAATTGGATATTTCTGCAACACTACCCAGAGCACTTCGATAGAAAGGCTACGGTTGGGCGATTGTTGAGTGTTGGCAGGGTCAAGTTTTCAAAATGATGTGTGCATCAAATGAAGTATCTCATAACTTCATTTTATTTTGATGATATTTTAAAGATGGATTCTATACAAGTTTTGTCTTGTAGCTTAATGTATGGGATGAACTATTTATACATTGAACGGTAGTAGTTCAAGTAGTATTCGGAAAATATATAAGTATATTGGAGTATCTTGTAACTTCATCTTTTAAACTTATATCTAGTAAATGATTATCTTGTGCATGTCAAAGATTTTCAGAAAAACGTTGAGACAAGGTTAGACATATGAGATCACCTTGCAACGATATTTTTATACAGTTATAAACTGGAACTCTGTGTATATTATACATGTCAGAGGACTTCAAAGATTGTGAAAAGTATATATGTACATATACTGAATATTTTGCGACTTCATCGCATTAAGAGATCAAACTTGGTTCATTTCTTTTGACCAAGACTTTCATGAGTACTATGAGAAGGCTCATATATTGTTAATCATTATACATATTATTTTGGTGGGCTTGCTGCTCACCCTTGCTTTCTTCTTTCATCACACAACATCAGATAGACAAGATGAACAGGATCAAGCTCCCAATTCGCGAGCGGATAGGAAACGTTCCGCAGTTTCCTGTAGGCGTTGATGCCATTGTAGCTGAGGTAGGATCTACCAATAGGCTAGGCTTTCAACTTTTGATGTATCAGACTTATGTATATTTATGAATTGTAATAATGGCAAGAAAAATATAAATTTATTCAGAAACCCTTTTAAGGTGTAATGACAAATAATTGTGGATTAAAATGACTCGTGTTATTTTTGGATATTCATCTCTGAGACTATAACTTGTGGTGTGTGTGTTTATTGTGGGGTCACAGTACGGAGTAGTTGATTGTTTATTAAGATTGGGTGTTATTAAGGGAAATGGAACTCCTGACAACCCGGATCCCCGACCCCGGATTTGGGGGTGTTACAAAAGTTTACTTCAGTTGTAAGATAAATAAACTGGGAATTCGGTACGTGTGTAATATAAATAAAGTTGTGGCTTGTGGGCATACTTTAAACTGCTTCGATCCGTGGAATATGGTAGGTAAGTAGGGTCATTGCATATATATTATTATATTCATAAACAAGTTTATATATGGTGTATGTGTATTGTGGACCCCAAACTTCTGACCCGGGTTTGTAGGGCATCTCATTTGGACTGCATAAACTGTGATGCTCTTAAAAAATGCTTTAAATTGCCTGAAAATAACGCTCTTGCTCCACACACAAACACTGATGTGAGTAACATGCTTATTTCTATGGGTTATGCTCTTACCACCACCAAGTTAGGTGAGGTTAGCAGACTAGGCTTTAGGAAAGAATGGAGCTTCCTATGTGATTCTTTTATTAAAGTGTTTTCTGGTAAAGTTAGCAATTTTGATGTTTTAACTTATTCACTTGTTAACATGCATTATATGCTTCTTAGTGATAAGTATTTCAATTTCAGCACGTCTGTGATGTATGTATGAATTAGGGAGTAAATTAGGGGATATTAAGAAGAGGTATAAGAATATTTATTATGCTAGATTCTTTATGATGATAGCTAATTTTGTTTCTGAGAATCTCTCAATAGAGAACCCAACAAAAAAGTTAGATTGTTGGGTCGAAGAGAGAAGAGTTATTGCTGATCTTAACAGGGCTAATCACCAATAGGAGGTTCCCCTCATCTATATGCCAATTATGGAGCAGTCTCAGATAAGTGAGGTAAACACTTCTGTTCCTGCTCCTTACCTACCACAAATTTCTTTGCAAATAACTGTGGCTATGACATCTATGACATTGACCAAACAGGTGCCTACCTAAGCCACAAAATCAAGAATATCCAAATCCAAGTCAAAGAAAACCTACTCTAGTTTCTCTAAAAAAAAATAGTTCAAAATCTACTAAAAACCAAGAGGGGAGTGTGAAGGGAAGTGAGCCTGATGAGGGACAGGGTGAAAATCAAAGAAACCCTAAGGATAAGGAGGAAGAGGTGTGTGTAACCCAACTTAGCCACACTGCAGTAGTACAACAAACTGTAGTGCTTAATAAGCATTCTAGCTCATTACTGGTTGGATCCTCCCAAACGGATGTAACTATTAACAAAGCTCTCAGCCAAGAGTACATGCCAAAAGGGTTAGGGACACCGACTCACCCCAAAATTACACAAGAAAAAAGAAATCTAAAATAGTTGAGGATACACAGGGTGCACACACTGTGCAAACTACAGTCAAAGACTCAGTTACAACACCTTCTCAAAGTTAGTTTGATGTGGCTTCTGTAAATGTGGAGTCACAACAAAATTTTCTTACAATAGAAGCACCTCACACACAAAATTCACCCACAAGTTCTTTGGATATAGATTTGATTCACACATCAATTCCTGATTCTCCATCTTTAACTCTCATGGAGAAGCCAAAATATCAAGCAAGTGAGCATCATCTTTTGGATGATTTGTTGGCTCACTTGCCATTCCTTTCTGATTCTACCAGGAAATCTGTGCAAACTCTCAAATCAATCACCACCGATTCTATAGTAGTCTCAACTTCAATCTCTGTCATTTCTACTATCTCGACGGATATTCTTCATCCGTTGACTAGTGATTGTATCTTGACGGATGTGCTTAACAACAGTCATCCATTGAAACTCTCAACTACTACCTCGACGGATGTTCCTCATCTGTTGAATGTCACTCATCCGTTGAATGTCACTACACCACTTGAAATCTCAACTATTATTACAAGTACAGATGATTTAGCAGTTTTACAATCACTCCTAGGATTGAGGCTGAGTTGCTCTCATGCAAAAGGAGAGGAAATGAGTGAACAACTGCAAGCTATTTCTTCCAGCTTGGCAAATAGTAAGTGAGAGGAGTCCAACCTTAGAAGGTGAAGGTGAGGGTGTGAGGGTGGGAAGCCAAGGGGAACCCTTGATGCAAGAAAAGAAAGAAAATGAGAGAAAGGCAGGTACTGAAGAATGGGAATCGCCCATTGTTCGTTAGTTAAAGGATGTCATGAGACTGAAAAGAAGCAGCTATTTCAGCAAGAGTATAAAGCTATCATAGACTATGTTTCTTATGAAGCTATGGCATTTAGTCACCCTGTTCCATCTTATCAAACTTTGGCGAAACAGGACAATGAGGTTGCTAAGAGAATTCTCAACTTGGTGCACATAATAGCTTCAATGCAAAGGGCAAATGATGCAATCACTTCCATGCCATCTACAGCAAGTGATGATTTTTAATATCCAACTGGTGGTTCTGAACATAAATTTGGGGATGATGGTGAGGATGATAAGGGAAATTTCATGGACATTAGGGAGAGGAAGGCCCTAGCTCAAGCACAAACACTCCATCGTGGATGTTTATCAAAGACTGCAGTGAGCACCACTTCAAATCAACTCTCTTTCATATAATCCATCAGACTCAGACAGCTCTTCAAGCTACTACAGATGCCAACACCAAGAGTCTTCTCCAAGCACACCTTTAGTCTCTTCACTTGCACAAAATCCAATTTCTCAAACAAAATCAAGATGTGTCTGGGATCAAGACAGAAATTGGACAAGTCAAGAAGGACATCATTGAAAGATTGGAATATCTTCTTCCTGACACTATAATGAGATATGTAAACAGGCAACTCAGGAAGGATTCTGATCTCAGTAGCAAGGTTGATTCTTTGGACACAAGGCTGAAAGTCCTAGAAACTTCTATCACCAAAATCCATCTCCATCAAGCTCAACAGACACTGCTTCTTCAAAAATTGGTGGCTGCACAAACCTCAACCTCCACTCAACTTGATGCTAACAAAAAGGGGGAGAAAGAACCTATCATTCTAGTTAGTCCGGGGAGTCAGTTAGTGAGGGGGAGAAAGTGCCCAACATTAATGTCAGCAAGGTAATAGTTCCAGCAATTACCTTCATAAAGCCACCAATGCTAGACAACATTGACTTGATCAAGATAGCAGCAGCTGGATTGGAGTTGAATGAAAAATGGAAGAGGCTTGATAAGAATATTGAAAAGAAGTTTAGTCCAATTGAGAAGCAAGATAAAGCTGTGAAATAATTCCCTCACTTCTCTCAATTGAGGCCAATTTCAATCAATGGAATTAGCTTAGGGAGTTTAGAAAGAGGTCAACCCTCAGCAATAAACTCTCCAAAGGTCAATGTGATTTTTCAACCAAAGAGAAACTATCCAATGAAATTGGACAAAAATCAATTGGACCTAATCTTTGAGACTCTCAGGCCTGATAAGAAGAAGCTGCTTGGTAGATCAATTGACTATCTCAAGGATCCCAGAGACTCAGTATTAAAGAAAAGAATTTCTAAAATCTACAGGAATGGCAAATTGATCTATGTGGTCGCTGGACATCCATAGTTTGCAGAAGCTAAGAAAGAAGAAAAGGTGAGGCTCAAATAACAACAAAAGTAAGTTGCTTTATTTGCCAAGAACCAAGCTAAGAAGCCTGCAACCACAGAATCTGTAATTCCTACTGTGACAGCTGAGACTCTAATTGAGGAAAAGCAAGAAGAACTAAAGCAGACAAAGAAACCAAGATACAAGTGCAGACCAAAGAGGAAGCTGGATTTTAATGAAGATAAGGAAGCATTCATGCCTACCCAATCTATTACTTCAAGTCAACCATCCATGCCCAGAATGGAGCAGGTTGAATACAAGGTTTATTCTGACACAAACTTCCATGGTGAACCCATAATTCTCAAGGATGAACCTATAGATTGGGAAAGCCTACCCCTTCTTGATCTAAACATTCCAATCCAAACCAAACCAAGGAAAATAAAGAAAAGAGCAATCAAAAAGTCCAAGCCTGTCAAACTACAATCGAAAGCCTTAGCCAAACCCAAACCAACTGTCAACAAGGGAAATCAACTCTTCAGTTGTGACATCAAAGAATTTTCAGACATAAATCTCTATCTGGATGAGCTAGAAGAAGTAAGATCTATTGATGCTTACAAGCATCTTCCATAAAGATTGGTCTTCAGGTACAAGGGTGAAAGAGAGCTAACGTGGCCTCTTCACAGAATTCTCAATAAAGAAGAACTTTGGGTTCAACATTGTTGCCAAGAAAATGATGCTAAATAAAATTGAGGAGATAAAGAATAGCTGGAGAGGACCAAATACACTCCCAAGAGTCCTAACAATTCCATACACAGGAAATAGAGTGCATTGAGGCCTTACTGGTTCATGGAGTTCAAGGATGAGAAATGCACCCGAAGATTCTTCAGATTAGAAGATCAGCTAAAAATTTCAAGCAATGAAACTCTCATGGAGATGCAGGGAATGCTGGATCAGATAAATAAAAATGAATCTGAATTCTATAGGAAACTTCAACACCATATTGAAGAAAATAATTAGAAGTTGGGAAAGAAGTTCAGATAGTCAAGAAAATAAGCTAAATCTGCTCAGTCTAGAGTAGCACCTTGAAAATAGCTTGTGAGATTCGCTGTAAACCTTCCTCTACAAAATTTTCAATAAATTGCAGAACTTGTTAATTTTATCTACTAGTAATCAGTCTGTATTCATAGGGTATTTTGTTATCATCAAGTTTCTCTTAATTTATGCCTACAATTCCAGTAGACATAAATTCGGGGAGATTGTTAGGAATATGTTGTGTACTTAATGATAAGTTAAACAAAATACCTTAGTAGATTTAATTTAGTGAACTTGTAGCTTTCAACGGATGATAACTTTAACATCCGTTGAAAGGGTAGCTTATGTATTAATACGTTTAGTAGCACATTTCTGCATATTGTAATGCCTTAGAGAACTAAATATTGTAGAATTTTTTAAGTCATGTTGACTACTAGATTGATATGCAAGATAGGGTGGCTAATTGTAAATATTAGATACCTTATAATCTTGTATAAGTGAAATAGACTTAACTGCTATGAAGATGCTCTCAACGGATGTTCTACAAGGTTTCAATGGATGATCAACTAGAGTTTTAACGGATGTTCAACCAGACTCTCAACGGATGATCCAATAAAGTCTCAACGGATGATCCCACATAGTTTCAACGGATGATCAAATTCAAAAGCAGTTGATAGTGACTTGAAAGTCACATGCATTTATTGTATGCAAATGGAATGTGGCAGCCTATTTACAGGTTTATAGAACAAAGAAGCACTTCCATTTCCATGCTAAACTGAAGATATTCAAAGATGTCGGATAGAGAAATGAAGAAGCATAATATTAGACTAAGAAACATTTAATCTTATTTATTTGTCTTTTTATCATGTAACTTAGTGATATATAAACCAATGGTAGCAAGTAGGACGGTATCAAGTTAGCCAGCAATTTACCAGAGAAAAAAGGCAAAATCTGTAAAGAATTTCTCTGTAGTTTATAAGTTCTACTTATAAGAAGCTGTGTGCAAACCTTGTATCATAAAGTTCTCATTTTTATATATATCTCCAGATGGGTTCCGGAAATAGTTCACCGGAAAATTACAAAACGGCGACGGTGAAAACTTTGACTAACTTTTGCGGCCGTTTGACAGAGTTTTGGATGATATTATTGATAAGTGAATTTTATATCTACATGGAGTGCTTCACTACAGGCTTAAGTTGGTTTTTAGACTCAAGTTATTGGTATGTTTGATGTTTTTTTGTGTTTTTATGTTTTTCCATTACATGCAGTTGGATAAGAAAGGAGCTTTTCAATATAATATGCTGAAAATATGTCAGATTCTGAAGTCAAGACCATTCGCAAGTTGTAGAGAATCTCATGATCTTCGCGTGGACAGTTGAATCGCCTAATTTTGATGAGTAGAACTCAAGATACAGCCAAAAGAAAAACTGTCAGAAAATAACCAGAAAGCAGGCGCGTCCGCGCCTAAGAAATCAGTAAACCAGCACACCCGCACGGATTTTGGCGCGCCCGCGCGACCCTTTTTGCCACAAAATCCTGATTTTAGTAGAAATTGATGATTTTAAGAGTCCATGTCCACTTGGGGCCTATGTAAACCAATAAAAAGACGTTTTAACAACAAAGAGCCAATGGAGAGTAATATGAAACCTAGAAAGCACAAGACGACTACAAAGAAGAAGACTTTTGTATTCTTCAATATAGTTTATACTTCGGATGCTTGTTTTTTATTTTTCTTTAAACCCTAGTACACTTATATTGTTTATTATCATGTTTTCATTGGAACCCATGGTGACGATGAGTTGGATTATGAACTAATCGTTGTCATGGGGTTTCAACGGATTTATCTATGCATTTCAATAGTTAATTATTTTATAACCCTTTGTGTGTGATGATTTATGATTTCCTATTTTGGTTGTGCTTATTCGTCTTTGATGCGTAGCTAACATTAAAGATTGTTTGTTAATCTCTATTGAATCGACAATAAATATAGAGGTTTAGAACTTGCCATGCTAGCATAGGTTTATGTATGAATTGACATGCATAATTCATGAGTAGTTTTAACCATCTTATTCACCCTATGTAATCACGATAGATAACTTGCTCTTAAACCATTATATTTTGAATCTTTATAGACATATATGGACAAAGCATAATTGGTGTCTATTCAAATTCTATCTTAATTATGGATGTTTGATAGTAGGGTATACGTAAAATGAAAGTTGGCGTATACTAATTTCGTGTTATCTGATTAGTTGTCATCACCATCGCATGCTAGGGTTAAAGAACATAACTTTGAATGAAGTATTTAATGAAGTTAGAATCCCATGTTTATTCTCATATAAGTAAATCACTTTTATTCTCTTAGTTAATACATGTTAGTATAAATTCTTTAATTAGTTAATCAACTCAATTTGTTACTTGTCTTAGCATTGAACGATTACCAAACATTGTTGCATAAGTGCATAAACTGAACTTAACCTCAACCAGTCCCTGTGGTAACGAATTTGACTTATATCTTATACTACTTGTGATCGCGTACGCTTGCGTGTATTTTTGTGTTTGAATTATAGTGAACAAGTTTTTGGCGCCGCTGCCGGGGACTCGGTGTTAAATTTAGTTTATGTGCTTGTCATCAATGGTCGTTAAAGTTCACTGACTCGGATTATTTTCTTACAAGGTTTACTTTAGTCATGTGTTTCAGGTACTCTAGTTTTTATTACAATGGGAGAACCAGCAGAAAATACGAAAGTTTAGATGGATTATTCTCAAACAAAGATTAATGACATTCAGTATAGTATTGATAGACTAGCCATTGTTGTTAATACCTTTGAAATCATGTCTAACACGATTCAATGGGTACAGAATTCAGTCCAGTTTGGGGGTTCTCCAACGGAAAATCCCAATACGCACATTAGGGATTTCATAGAGATCTGCGACACCTTCAGGTTCAATGGTGTGTCTGATGATATGGTGAAACTGAGACTGTTCCCATTCTCTCTGAGGGATAAGACTAAGAGCTGAATGTAATAACCCCAATTTTTGGAATTTTTGAAACACGGATGAATAGTAACTTTTGCTGATGATGCTGATTAAGGAAAATTATCAGACCACGCTATATAGGAGTACTGTTATGGAAATTCTAAGATCGTATTAGTATTCCATAAAGTAAATAAGTGTATGTAAAGATCGTCAGAATCCAAATTCGAACACTTTGATTTTTCCCAAAAATCCACCAGATACCGAAAGAATTGAGTATAAGGTAACATGATTAAAATGATTTAATTCAAGGATTATAAGAGAGGATCATAAAAGGAATATAAAATATTGAGAAAGGTTTAGGGGAACCCAAGTAATAAGATCCCGGGTATGATCCCTCAAACAATAAACGAGAACAAAAGTCAAGCGAACCGTATAACAGATCAGCGGTCATTAGCCAAGTAATTAGGAGCTAATCAAAGAGGTTAGTGATGATGATGTCATCAAACCTACAAGAAGAGGACAAGTGTGGGAAGATGACATAGGAAAGTGACATAAGCATGACAGGTGGTTTTGTTTTGTTGGTTGATTTTGGGCCATGTAAAATTTACCATGGTAAAAAGCTAAAACATTTTCCAAGGCAAAAAGGAGAAGCAACCAAGCAAATATCATAAAACACAAAAATTAGAAGTTGACTTTCCCATTTCAAGAAGAAAGCTCTCGGCTAAAACAAACCCAGCAACTTCAAACTGCCATATCTCCTTCAATAATCACTCAAATGTTGTGTTCTATAGCTCGTTGGAAAGGTATTGAGATGTCCTACAACTCTTGTTCACAAGTCTCTTCCAAATAAGCAAGGTAAGACCCTCATATTTACAGTTATTTAAATCGGACTTTTAGAAACTTCAAAGCCTAACTTTGTGTTCTTGATTTCTTTGGAAAGATCAAGCTTGTAGGAGGCTCCCTAAGGCTTCCTAGCAACTTAACATCTCCCAAGGAAGGTATAAATCTTCACACCCTTTATTAATAAGTTTGAATGTTGATATTTGGAGATGGTTTGGATGGATGAGTAGTAATTTGAATGATAAGCATGATTCAAGCTTAATTGTTAAGTAGTTTAGTTGAATTTGGAGATGTTATAATATATGATTGGATTGAGATCCTTGAGCTTATTATGACTGAAATCAGTAGCATTGATGTGTATCTTGAGTTGTTGTTGATTGGTAGTTGGATTGATATGATTTGGAATGGTAAAAATTTGGGAAATCGCGTAAACATAGCCGTCGTAATGTCCGATTTACTTTAGACTGCTTTTGTTCATAACATTAGGACCCGAGAACTCCCTGCTAGGTTTTGACCATTACCATTTTTAGATAGTTCATGTTACGAGCTTCGTTTTGATATGTGGTTCGTTTGATTCCGGTGTACGGTTTAGGAGAAACGGCCGTTTTAAGTAACGACATTTCGCGAACGAACCATTACCCCTTGTCTTACTTTGAAACATATGTTAATAACCTAAAAGGGCTAATTGGAGTATGAAACATTTATGTAAAGTGTATTAGGCAGTTGGTAATACAGTCGCGAAAGAATCGCCTTAAAACCCTTAATGGTTAATTTATTAAAAATGGTGGAGCCGAGGATACTCGAGCGACTTAAGTAAATCGTTAAGCGCGAAAGCGAACGTTAGGACTCTAAATGGTTAAAGTCTAGTTTCTTAAGCGACCGGGGTTTAATTTCGACTTATGTTGTTGTTCATAGGTTATCGGACCCACTCTAAGCTTAAGTCTATCCGGGAGCACTCAGGCAAGTTTTCTACCCGTTATACTGTTGTTGTGATGTATATGTGTATATGCATGATCTTGTGATAAATGCATATTTGTTATTAGCAAATTCTTGCGATATATTGTAGCATGTGATATGGTATATATGCATGCCTATTTCGTATTCTTGATTTATATATCTGTTGGTTCAAATGCTTATTCGTTGCATAATACCTATGCTAGAGATAAGCGGTATTTGCGTATACCCTTAGTATAGGGGATCAAAAGGTGAACTTTTTCTAAAACCGGGAGGCGAGGCTCCCGAGTATAATATATATTTTTATATATATATATATATTGATATAGTTTTTAAAACTATTAATCGAATAAGGTTTATTCGATAACTTTATTTTATTTAATGAATATTATTACGAATATTCATTCGAGGGCTTATGACTTCTTTATTTTATTAAATGAATATTATTTTGAATATTCATTCGAGGGCTTATGACTTCTTTATTTTATTAAATGAATATTATTTTGAATATTCATTCGAGGACTTATGACTCCTTTTATTTTATTATTTGAATATTCATTCGAGGGCTTATGACTCTTTTATATTATTTATTGAATATTCATTCGAGGGCTTATGACTCAGTTTATATTATTTAATGAATATTATTTGAATACTCATTTGAGGATCTATGACTCCGATTATTTGCTGAGATATGTTCTTTATTTTATTAAAGAATAAGGTGTCGATAATCAAACTTATCTTTGATTATTCAAATAAAGATAGTACTTTCGTATAAGTATATCTTTGGTTATTTAATACTCATTTCAAGTATAAGTTTTAAAACTTCTACTTCAATTATTTTTATAAAGATTATTCTTTATGGGAATATTATTTAAATAATAATATTCAGATATTTTGTAATATATTGGGACTGATTTATTTCATTAAATCAGCATTACTCCAAACACTCTTTAAAGTGTTTTCGAGTCTTCAAAATGATTTTTAAAAGTTAGAGCGGATCCCAAAACTCATTTTTATATTTAAGATCTTCCTTTTAAAGGGGATTTAAATACTCGTTCAAAACTTGAGGGATCCGGCTCAGTGGTGTATTTTACATTCGCAACGAGGTTGCTGTTTTGAGAAAACATCTTGATTACTTGCCCATCGTTCGGGAAGTAAGTTCATCTATTTGAGTCGGCATAAGCAACATGGGCTCAGTGGGCGTCCATGAAAGTGTAAGTGGCTCAGTGGGAGTCCATCAAATGCGTAAGTGGCTGAGTGGCAGTCCAGCATAAGGTCCTATTGCGGCCAGGGTGATGACCAGTGGGGAATTCGTCCATCTACTAGTAGAAAAGGTTACTTATTGGTATCTTTGCCTGATTAGCAAGATATCAGGTTTATGCCAAGGTTTTCTCCTTTCCAAATTCATTTGATATTGCAACTCTGTTTATAATTTTCATAACAGAGGTTTTCAAGGAGTGTATGAAATGTCTATATATATAGGTGTATATATATATCGGGACTTATTGAAGTATCTCGTAACTTCATTATTTATAATGATATTCAAAGATTGAATCTATTCAAATCTTGTCTTGTAGTCTCATCTATGTGATGAACTTTTGAAACTAATTATAACTTGAACGGTGGTAGTTCAAGTAGTATTCAAAAAAGATATAAGTATATTGGAGTATCTTGTAACTTCATCTTTTCAACTTATATCTGGTTAATGATTATCTTATGCATGACAAAGATTTTCACAAAAACGTTGAGACAAGGTTAGATATATGAGATCACCTTGCAACGATATTTTTATACAGTTATAAACTGGAACTCTGTGTATATTATACATGTCAGAGGATTTCAAAGATTGTGAAAAGTATATATGTATATATATATACTGAATATTTTGTGACTTGGTCGCGTTAAGATATCAGCTTGGTTCATTTCTTCTTGACCAAGACTTTCATGAGTACTATGAGAATGCTCATATATTGTTAATTATTATACATATTATTTTGGTGGGCTTGTTTCTCACCCTTGCTTTCTTCTTTCATCACACAACAACAGATAGAAAAGATGAACATGACCAAGCTCCCGATTCGCAAGCGATTAGGAAACGTTCCGCAGTTTCCTATAGGCGTTGATGTCGCTGTAGCTAAGGTAGGAACTACCAATAGGCTAGGCTTTCAACTTTTGATGTACCAGACTTATGTATCTTTATCAATTGTAATAATGGCAAAGAAATGTAAATTTATTCAAAAACCTGTTTAAGGTGTATTGGCATATAATTGTGGAATAAAACGACTTATGATTATTTTTGGATATTCATCTCTGAGACTATAACTTGTGGTGTGTGTGTTTATTGTGGGGTCACAGTACAGAGTAGTTGATTATTTATTAAGATTGGGTGTTATTAAGGGAAATGGAACTCGTGACAACCCGGATCCCCGACCCCGGATTTGGGGGTGTTACAGAAATGGTATCAGAGCTAAGCGTTATAAACCTCAGAGATGATGTGACGTTAAGATAATAACTAAGATAATAAGAACTCTTGCCAAGTTCATAGTCGGGCTACCTAACGTAGTACTGACAGTTAAAACCCTTATGGGAACCCTTATAAATATCGTGATAGAAGCGTAGTTCGTTATCGTATATGGTAGCGGGACTCTGAACCCTGAGGTTGAGGAGCAACAACGCGATGATGTTTTATTAATTATTGGAGATC
Source organism: Apium graveolens (assembly GCF_009905375.1). NCBI lineage: Eukaryota > Viridiplantae > Streptophyta > Magnoliopsida > Apiales > Apiaceae > Apium > Apium graveolens. The sequence continues at coordinate 39,536,809 of NC_133650.1, forward strand.
AGATTGTGGACCCGATAGAGCGTCCTAACGCAGGACCGGATGATGTTCATATTAAGGATGTAGCGGTTGAGGATGTTGTCCTAGAAGGGATTGTGGCTGAGGAGGATTCCGTGGAGGATCCTGACAAGAATGAATAAAGGACCACTGAGGAATTGATGACCATGGTTAGGGAAACTACCAGAGGTAGGATTGGCCGGTCACTACCGGAGGTTCGTTCAAGTTTGTAAAGATAGTAGCCCCTTTGACGCGGCTTACTCGTAAGACTAAGAAACTTGAATGGATAGAGAAATACGAGAAAAGATTTTAACAACTGAAGCAAAGGTTGGTGGCGGCCCATATGTTGGCGTTGCCGGATGAAAAAGGAGATTTTGTGAATTGTAGTGATGCTTCGCATAAGGAATTAGGGTGCTTCTTATACAGCACAACAAGGTAATCGTGTACGCGTCAAGATAATTAAGGGAATATAAAATTCGATATCCCCACCTATGAGCTTGGTCTCATGGCAATAGTTTTGCCCTAAAGATTGGAGGCACTACTTGTATGGAGAGAAGTGCGAGAATTACCTAAGCCATAAGTGCTCTAGTATATTTTCACGCAGAAAAGAGCTCAACATGCGCCAAATGAGGTGGTTAGAGCTAATCAAGGATTACGATTATGAGATTCTTTATCATTCGGGAAAAGCCAATGTGGTGGCTGATGCCCTTAGTAAAAAGGAGAGACTCAAGATGATAATGTCTTTGAGAGAGTTTATAAGAGATTTTGAGAAAATGGAAATAGAAGTGAAGGTAACCAGAGCCGGTACCGAAAAGCTGTTTGAGATTGCAATACAGATCGAATTATTGGAAAAGAGCATATTGTGCCAGAAAAAGGTGATGAATGAAGGCATAGAGCCAACAAATAAATATGAGATTAATACCGAGAAAGATGATAAGGGAATAATGAGGTATTCCTATAGAATTTGGGTTTCGAATGTTCAAGAGCTTAAAGATGAAATCTTAGATAAAAGCTAGTTTGAGGAATAAGATTTAGAGCAAACCCTGAACGTGATAGTCAGGGAGGTCGCCATCAAGATAGAAGGAACCCATAACATAATGACGTGGAAAATGAGGATTTGAACGTATAAGATAACCCCAAGTATGGGAGAAGGATGAAACATTTCATACTAAGGAAACAGAAAGTCGAGTAAGAAAAGGAGACCCGAGACGGTACTCCTATACGGAAATTCATGGACCTGTCTAAAAAGGACTTAGACTATTATCCCCAACCACCACCCTGAGGAAACAATGTGGTGAGAAATTCTTTCAGGACCTTTAAGTCGCTAAGCCCTTAGAGTTCCAAGGAACAAGCTGACCCAGTCGAGGCAAGAGCCTGACTAAAGGAAATATAGGAATCATTTGAAATTCTAAATGATTGACGAATCACAAAAGAATGTTTTTGTCACTTACCCTCCTAAGAGAGAGGCCACCCGCTGGTGAAAGGCAAAGGAAGGCACGGAGCAAGAGATTATAATAAACTGATTTAAGTTCAGTCAATTGTTTTCAGGAAAGTACTTCCCAAGGTTATGGAGATAGTGTAAAAGCTTTAGAGTCAGAACAAAGGCAGAAGAGTATGATGAATTATGAATCTAAGTTGTAAAAGTTGTCAAGATTCGTTTTGAGGACACGAATCCAGAATGACGGGATGTTTGAAATCAATGCTTATGTTGTGTTGGTTCATGAAATAATGATAAGAGAAAGGAAAATAAAAAGAAACTGAAGTGTAAAGGAATATAAAGGCAATAGAGTTTGAGGAATGATAAGGAAGTTGGGTATGAGGAAACTCTAAAGACTCGTAGCAATAGAAATAGAAAAGTATGTACTCGTCAGGATGAGGGTGATTCACCATGAGTTAAAGTTGATGATTGAAGGAATAAGAGATACATATATTTTATCCCCTGTAAGTTGGGAGGATTCGAGGAAACCTTGAGATAGTTCGAAGGTTAAATAATGAGACGCAGATAGACTGAGGAGACAAGAAAGTAAGAAATTAGGAAAAATTGGATGAAGGAAGTGACCTTCAAGAATGTGAAGTGTAAGACCGGTGGCAGGATACCCAGAAAGGGAGACGCCAGGTAGGAAAGATATCCCAACATTGAGATGACTGTTGAGATAAACAACAAAAGTAAATAAGGAATTATTAAAAAGAAGTTCGCGTTGAACACGTCCAATATCTTCCAGAACATCCTTGTTATTATTACCAAATTAGGCAAGAAAAGCGGATGACCATTGTTATCTTTTGGAGGCCATATGGATTGACCTCAATTTGAATAAGGATGCTATTATGAAATTAGGTATAGACTATCGAGGTGGGAATGATAAATAAGATAATCTATCAAGGATATATGACTTGATTTATCCATGGAAGGATGCAAGTACCTTTTTAAAGGTGGGATTAAGGATATAACTTCGATAACTTGAGATGAACCATAGGGGAATGCATGAAGGTTGGCATTTCACCCTTAATAGGGATAGTATGAGTTTTGACAGTATGAATTGGAAAAGATTAAGGTAATGATGACCTTTAAGTATCAGTGGAGAAATTTTTTTAGAAATATATAGATAATGGTTCTAGTATTAGTAAAGGGTATTTTGATATGCCCTGTATCTAGGGAATACAGGAGGAACGAATCAAGGATAACCTTACAAGGAGAAAGGTAATATTCAAAATTCTCAAGAATAGAAATGTTGATAAAGGAGATATGACGTAATTATAATGATGCCAAGTGGGGCACGTGTTAAACCACGAGAAAGTATGGATCGAACCAGTAAAGGTCGAAACTGTTCAGGGAAATTAGGACCTAAGATAAAAGATGTTCTAAGTATGATTGAGAGTCATTCGTGACAGTGATTAACCTCTAAAGACTGAGGCAATAACTTATGGAAAAATGGTGATATTTTTTTTTACTCATCAGATTTTAAGGAAAACATCTTCACATAAGCAGTGATTGAAATGAGGTAGAAAATTTATTTGGAAGTGGTTAAAATGACATTGACTGTAGGGAAATGTTACTATCAGGAAAGGCCAAAGAGGTGGCCGACACTTTAAAGGTAAGAGGATAATTATAGGCGCTTGTGCCAAAGGAATACAGTGATGATGGTTAATGCTGTGAAGGTTGTATTATGGTTTGGAAGATTGACATTCCTTCTGATGACTGTGCAATACCCAACCGTAATAGTAGTTGGTAAAGGTTTAATTCGTGTAATCGCCATGAGCGGGCTATCTATCTCAGAAGATACTATCTTGAGATAAGCCAGGACCATGTTTCAAAAAGGACTAGACGAACCTTTGAGTTAAGTCTTCTATTTAAGGCATATGATTAAGAATGGTATTAACCTGCTATCGTTGCTTTGATTGAAACTCTTCTGCAATTTTATCTGCTTCATGTCATGAATATACGCCAGGATCCGGAGTATTCTTCATGAATCATGAATGGTGATTATGTTAACTCCTTAGAAGGATTCTATACGACATGTATGGACTCCGTATGGTTAGATATTAAGATTTCATGGAAAGTAAATGACGACAGTAGGTCAGTGGTGGACCATAGTAATGCAGCAATGATTCTGCGAGTAATGAGCTGATTACAACCGTGAGAGTTGTATTGGAATGGATGTTGAGGTTGTGTACCACTAATCGGGTCGTGGTAGTGTATAAGTTATCATTGATAGACTAATTAAGTAAAGTATCTACCTATTGAATATTTATTCCCTCTTATCAATAGAGAGTCATATTACTATACGAGGAAGGTTGCGGTGCAAGCACAGAATTCTAGTAACGATGATGTCTAGAATGAAATCCCAGATTCGATTTTCGATGTCGAGGGAGTTTCAAAGGTGATTGTGTATAAGCTTGAGCAAGAACATGGGTCCATAGAATGATGGACAGAATATCAAAAATATTTAGGCAGTTGAAATACGATGTTATAATACCTGATGTTGATATATATATGCATATGTTTTGTTCTCCTATGACAAACCTCTATAATTCAGAGGTAGGTTCCAAGCCAGATATTTTATGGCAGTATATTTTTTTCATATATACAGTTCTCTTCAATTCGTTCTTTTCTCTTCTTTTCATTTCATATAAGCTGAGAAGAACAACCCTTCCAGAAGGAGAGGTATTGCCGAATGACTATCTATCTGTGTGATAGAAGCCTAGTAGGATACCACATGTTGTTTAATTGCTTGTCAAGTACTAAAGGCTGGCCACCTTCTGTACTAACTATGCAATAGAACAAGTGTTCATGATCATAGTGATCTCTCAACAAATTCCTTTACTTCTATATGATGGATCAAGCTTTCGAAGATGGAAGCAGCTAAAGGAAGTAGTATCAGTACGGTGGTATTCCGATTCTAATGCGTTCGTGATACTAAGGTTGACGTGGTTATTAAAAGGTTATAGAACGCTAACGAGCAAAAGTATAACCAGTATAATATTAGGAACGGAAGGTAGTAGCGATTACGAACTCGAAAAGAATGGGTATTGAGAAGCAAAAGCTCTAATGCTAAAAGCTATAATGAGAGTCTGTGCAATAGACTTGAAAGAAATTGGAATGATCACTTAACACGGATTGAGTTTTCTTACGACAATAGATCATATGTCATTATCGAGATGTCGCCTTATGAGATCCTTGAGGGAAGACAATGTCGATCTCCCTTATGTTAGGATGAAGTTGTAGAGCGCAAGATGCTCGGACCCGCAGTAGTCCAAAGGACCAGGGATATAATAGATCTAATCAGAGGACGGCTGGGAGTAGCCCAAGATGGACATAAGAAGTATGCTAATTTGACAATGAAAGGACAAAGAGTATGAAGGAGGGAACCTTGTATTGTTAAGAGTATTCCCTTAAAAAGAATTGATGAGGGTTGGAAAGAAAGGAAAGTTTAAGTCCACGAATTGTTGGATCCTTGGATATATTAAGACATATTGGGAAGTTAGCCTATGAGCTAGCCCTACCCCCGAACCTGTAGCAAGTTCATAACGTGTTCCACGTATCAATGTTAAGAAAGTGTAATTCGGATGCCAGATAAATAGAGGCATACGAGCGCATAGACATGCAACCCGACGTAACCTATATGGAGCAACCAGGAAGGGTTATAGAGTGAAAAGGAACAAGTGCTTAGGAGAAGGGTTATCAAACAAGGCAGAGTTTGGTGGTAGGACCACAATGTGGGAAAATTTACTCGAGAGTTAGAAAGTGCAATGTTAAGAGAGTATCCCTATTCATTTTTTATCTGATTCCGGGACGGAATCCTTTTAAGGAGGGGACACTGTAATAACCCCAATTTTTGGAATTTTTGAAACACGGATGAATAGTAACTTTTGCCGATGATGCTGATTAAGGAAAATTATCAGACCACGCTATATAGGAGTACTGTTATGGAAATTCTAAGATCGTATTAGTATTCCATAAAGTAAATAAGTGTATGTAAAGATCGTCAGAATCCAAATTCGAACACTTTGATTTTTCCCAAAAATCCACCAGATACCGAAAGAATTGAGTATAAGGTAACATGATTAAAATGATTTAATTCCAGGATTATAAGAGAGGATCATAAAAGGAATATAAAATATTGAGAAAGGTTTAGGGGAACCCAAGTAATAAGATCCTGGGTATGATCCCTCAAACAATAAACCAGAACAAAAGTCAAGCGAACCGTATAACAGATCAGCGGTCATTAGCCAAGTAATTAGGAGCTAATCAAAGAGGTTAGTGATGATGATGTCATCAAACCTACAAGAAGAGGACAAGTGTGGGAAGATGACCTAGGAAAGTGACATAAGCATGACAGGTGGTTTTGTTTTGTTGGTTGATTTTGGGCCATGTAAAATGTACCATGGTAGAAAGCTAAAACATTTTCCAAGGCAAAAAGGAGAAGCAACCAAGCAAATATCATAAAACACAAAAATTAGAAGTTGACTTTCCCATTTCAAGAAGAAAGCTCTCGGCTAAAACAAACCCAGCAACTTCAAACTGCCATATCTCCTTCAATAATCACTCAAATGTTGTGTTCTATAGCTCGTTGGAAAGGTATTGAGATGTCCTACAACTCTTGTTCATAAGTCTCTTCCAAATAAGCATGGTAAGACCCTCATTTTTACAGTTATTTAAATCAGACTTTTAGAAACTTCAAAGCCTAACTTTGTGTTCTTGATTTCTTTGGAAAGATCAAGCTTGTAGGAGGCTCCCTAAGGCTTCCTAGCAACTTAACATCTCCCAAGGAAGGTATAAATCTTCACACCCTTTATTAATAAGTTTGAATTTTGATGTTTGGAGATGGTTTGGATGGATGAGTAGTAATTTGAATGATAAGCATGATTCAAGCTTAATTGTTAAGTAGTTTAGTTGAATTTGGAGATGTTATAATATATGATTAGATTGAGATCCTTGAGCTTATTATGACTGAAATCAGTAGCATTGATGTGTATCTTGAGTTGTTGTTGATTGGTAGTTGGATTGATATGATTTGGAATGGTAAAAATTTGGGAAATCGCGTAAACATAGCCGTCGTAATGTCCGATTTACTTTAGACTGCTTTTGTTCATAATATTAGGACCCGAGAACTCCCTGCTAGGTTTTTACCATTACCATGTTTAGATAGTTCATGTTACGAGCTTCGTTTTGATATGTGGTTCGTTTGATTCCGATGTACGGTTTAGGAGAAACGGCCGTTTTAAGTAACGACGTTTCGCGAACAGACCATTACCCCTTGCCTTACTTTGAAACATATGTTAATGACCTAAAAGGGCTAATTGGAGTATGAAACATTTATGTAAAGTGTATTAGGCAGTTGGTAATACACTCGCGAAAGAATCTACTTAAAACCCTTAATGGTTAATTTATTAAAAATGGTGGAGCCGAGGATACTCGAGCGACTTAAGTAAATCGTTAAGCGCAAAAGCGAACGTTAGGACTCTAAATGGTTAAAGTCTAGTTTCTTAAGCGACCGGGGTTTAATTTCGACTTATGTTGTTGTTCATAGGTTATCGGACCCACTCTAAGCTTAAGTCTATCCGGGAGCACTCAGGCAAGTTTTCTACCCGTTATACTGTTGTTGTGATGTATATGTGTATATGCATGATCTTGTGATAAATGCATATTTGTTATTAGCAAATTCTTGCAATATATTGTAGCATGTGATATGGTATATATGCATGCCTATTTCGTATTCTTGATTTATATATCTGTTGGTTCAAATGCTTATTCGTTGCATAATACCTATGCTAGAGATAAGCGGTATTTGCGTATACCCTTAGTATAGGGGATCAAAAGGTGAACTTTTTCTAAAACCGGGAGGCGAGGCTCCCGAGTATAATATATATTTATATATATATATATTGATATAGTTTTTAAAACTATTAATCGAATAAGGTTTATTCGATAACTTTATTTTATTTAATGAATATTATTACGAATATTCATTCGAGGGCTTATGACTTCTTTATTTTATTAAATGAATATTATTTTGAATATTCATTCGAGGGCTTATGACTTCTTTATTTTATTAAATGAATATTATTTTGAATATTCATTCGAGGACTTATGACTCCTTTTATTTTATTATTTGAATATTATTTGAATATTCATTCGAGGGCTTATGACTCTTTTATATTATTTATTGAATATTATTTGAATATTCATTCGAGGGCTTATGACTCAGTTTATATTATTTAATGAATATTATTTGAATACTCATTTGAGGATCTATGACTCCGATTATTTGCTGAGATATGTTCTTTATTTTATTAAAGAATAAGGTGTCGATAATCAAACTTATCTTTAATTATTCAAATAAAGATAGTACTTTCGTATAAGTATATCTTTGGTTATTTAATACTCATTTCAAGTATAAGTTTTAAAACTTCTACTTCAATTATTTTTATAAAGATTATTCTTTATGGGAATATTATTTAAATAATAATATTCAGATATTTTCTAATATATTGGGACTGATTTATTTCATTAAATCAGCATTACTCCAAACACTCTTTAAAGTGTTTTCGAGTCTTCAAAATGATTTTTAAAAGTTAGAGCGGATCCCAAAACTCATTTTTATATTTAAGATCTTCCTTTTAAAGGGGATTTAAATACTCGTTCAAAACTTGAGGGATCCGGCTCAGTGGTGTATTTTACATTCGCAACGAGGTTGCTGTTTTGAGAAAACATCTTGATTACTTGCCCATCATTCGGGAAGTAAGTTCATCTATTTGAGTCGGCATAAGCAACATGGGCTCAATGGGCGTCCATGAAAGTGTAAGTGGCTCAGTGGGAGTCCATCAAATGCGTAAGTGGCTGAGTGGCAGTCCAGCATAAGGTCCTATTGCGGCCAGGGTGATGACCAGTGGAGAATTCGTCCATCTACTAGTAGAAAAGGTTACTTATTGGTATCTTTGCCTGATCAGCAAGATATCAGGTTTATGCCAAGGTTTTCTCCTTTCCAAATTCATTTGATATTGTAACTCTGTTTATAATTTTCATAACAGAGGTTTTCAAGGAGTGTATGAAATGTATATATATATAGGTGTATATATATATCGGGACTTAATGAAGTATCTCGTAATAATGATATTCAAAGATTGAATCTATTCAAATCTTGTCTTGTAGTCTCATCTATGTGATGAACTTTTGAAACTAATTATAACTTGAACGGTGGTAGTTCAAGTAGTATTCGGAAAAGATATAAGTATATTGGAGTATCTTGTAACTTCATCTTTTCAACTTATATCTGGTTAATGATTATCTTATGCATGACAAAGATTTTCACAAAAATGTTGAGACAAGGTTAGATATATGAGATCACCTTGCAACGATATTTCTATACAGTTATAAACTGGAACTCTGTGTATATTATACATGTCAAAGGATTTCAAAGATTGTGAAAAGTATATATGTATATATATACTGAATATTTTGCGACTTGGTCGCGTTAAGATATCAGCTTGGTTCATTTCTTCTTGACCAAGACTTTCATGAGTACTATGAGAATGCTCATATATTGTTAATTATTATACATATTATTTTGGTGGGATTGTTTCTCACCCTTGCTTTCTTCTTTCATCACACAACAACAGATAGAAAAGATGAACATGACCAAGCTCCCGATTCGCAAGCGATTAGGAAACGTTCCGCAGTTTCCTATAGGCGTTGATGTCGCTGTAGCTAAGGTAGGAACTACCAATAGGCTAGGCTTTCAACTTTTGATGTACCAGACTTATGTATCTTTATCAATTTTAATAATGGCAAAGAAATGTAAATTTATTCAAAAACCTGTTTAAGGTGTATTGGCATATAATTGTGGAATAAAACGACTTGTGATTATTTTTGGAAATTCATCTCTGAGACTATAACTTGTGGTGTGTGTGTTTATTGTGGGGTCACAGTACAGAGTAGTTGATTATTTATTAAGATCGGGTGTTATTAAGGGAAATGGAACTCGTGACAACCCGGATCCCCGACCCCGGATTTGGGTGTGTTACACTGAATCACTCTCTACCAGCTGGTTCGATTGCTACTTGTGAAGATCTTGCTCAAACGTTTCTCACTAAATTCTTCCATATAGCGAAGACATCTTCAATCAGGAACGCTCTTACTCAATTTTCGCATTGATCGGGAGAATCTGTATGTGAAGCTTGGGAGCGCTACAAGGAGATGCTTAGGAAGTGTCCTCATCATGGCATGCCTGATTGGATGATCATCAATTGCTTTTATAATGGTTTGGGAGCGCAGTCCAGACCCATGCTCGATGCAGCATTAAGTGGAGCTTTATGGGCAAAGAGCTATGAGGAAGCTTATGATCTAATTGAAATGATGGTTGCTAATGAATATCAGTATCCAACCCAGAGATTTCCACAGGGCAAGGTAGCAGGAGTTCTTGAAGTGTATATAGCTACGACTATCACAGCTCAACTAAAGGCGTTATCTATGAAGATCGATTCTCTGGATAACTATGGTGTTAATCAGATAACCAGTGTTTATGAGCTGTGTGTAGGTTTGCATGCGATGGAGCAATGCGCTACATCTAGTAAATCAGCTCAGTTTATGAGCAACTTTCAGAGATCGCAACAACTAGTTCCAGAAACTTATCATTCTGACAACTGGAATCATCCTAACTTCAGTTGGAGCAATAATCAGAATATGATGCAACAGCTGTTCTAGCAGTTTAGAAACAAGCAATTCAATCCTCTTAGTTTTTAACAACAATTTGCACCAAGGCAACAGTTTCAGCCAATGGGAATGCAACAGCAAACTCATGGAGGTGCAGGTCAATCTTCAAATGAAAAATCTGAATTGTAGGAGTTGAGGCTTATGTGCAAAAACCAGACACTTATATGCAAAAGCCAGGATTTTTTTATTAAGACTTTGAAGAAACAAATAGGGCAAATTGCTAACGTCTTATTAAATCGACAACCAGGAATACTTCCTAGTGATACAGAAGCCAATCCAGGTGAGAGGGAAGTCAAGGAATAGGTAAAGGAAATCACTTTGAGGTCTGGAAAGGTCTCGAGCCCCCAAATTCAGCAAGACGAAGATTCTGAAACTCTTTTAAGGAATGAAGCCACATCTGAGCCTATACAGAGCGTGCCCACATCCTTGCCAATTCCAGCAAATGAGATTGTTGCTGAAAAGGTTGTGCAGAAGGAAGCCGAGGTGGAACCAAAGAAAAAAACTATTGAAAACACTCCTCTTGAGGGTAATACAGGGGAGAAACAATTCTATCCACCTCCGCCATATCCTAAAAAACTTCAGAAGCAGAAGTTCGACAAGTAGTTTGCCAAGTTTCTGGAAGTTTTCAAGAAATTGCATATCAACATACCTTTTGCAGAAGCTCTAGAACAAATACCGAGCTATGAAGGAGTTGGAAACCGTTGCTCTAATAGAGGAGTGTAATGCAGTTCTGCAACAGGAATTGTCTCTGAAGCTTAAAGATCCTGGAAGTTTCACTATTTCTTGCACTATTGGGAACTTGTCTTTCGATAAATGCTTGTGTGATTTGGGAGCTAGCATCAATCCGATGCCTTTGTCTATCTTCCAGAAGCTTGGTCTACCTAATCCAAAACCAACATACATGTCATTGCAACTAGCTGAACTTCCATCACTTATCCCCGAGGAATAGTGGAGGATGTCTTGGTTAAGGTGGACAAACTCATCATCCCTGCTGATTTTGTAATTCTGGATTTCGAGGAAGATAAGAAGATTCCTATCATCTTGGAAAGACGATTCTTGGATACCGGACATTTTATGATCGAAGTGCAAAAAGGAGAGCTTACGATGAAGGTTCAAGATGAGAAGGTCGCTTTTACTGTATTCAAGGCAATAAACGTACCCACAGATAAAGAGGAGTGCTTTAAAGTAGAGCGGGTCGACTCTGTTGTGAATTCAGAGCTTCAGAAATTGCCAAGGTCAGATACCTTAGAGAGATCCTTAATAGGGGAATCAGTTATTGAAGATGAAGAAGGAGCAGAGCAACTTCAGGTTTTGAATGCACCTCAATAGAAGAGGAAGTTGGATATGCCATTCGATTCTCTTGGATTAACAGAGCTGAAAGATTCTCATGAGCATCTCGAGCCATCTATTGAAGAAGCTCCCACACTTGGGCTCAAACCGCTGCCAGATTATTTAAGTTATGCATTTTTAGGTGCACCCCCTGACAAGGGGTTGGAATATATCTATGATAATCTAAAGGGTGACCAGCCGGTTCCTCCCGTCCTTACAGAGGGTCCCTCTCATGCACCACCGACAGTTAATAGGTTTGGTCTTGGTGATGCGCAGTTTAGAAGGGTGATTCGGTGTATTGAGGCCATGCATGACATTTACAGTCGTTTTGCTGCAGATTTCACACAGGCTTTGGGCATTATTTTTTAAGCAACTGGTGTCGAGGTTGATTAGCCACCTGATCCTCCACCCGAAGAGGGTGATCCTCCCAATGACTAGGTATGCCTTAAATCCTTATTATTACCTTCAATGAGGACATTGAAAATTTTAAGTTTGGGGGTGTTAATGTAAGGATTAGTTTGTGTTGTGTCCATATAGATTCATATTGCATGTTTAGTGTATTTCATTCATATTTTTGCATGATTGTTCATATAGGTCATTTTTTTTTGCATTTTTGTTCGTGTTATTTTGTGAGTCCATTTAGTTGTATTTGCATGCATATAACATGATCCCTTAGGTTGAGTTGTTTCTGATTGATTGATTGACGTTAATTTGAGTGTAGTTGTGACGCCCTCAATCTCGGGGTTAGGAAATGAGGACCCACACACCATTAAACTAGGAATAAATAAGCGTAAATCCTGATTAACTAATAACATGATCAAACAGGATTAAGTTTGAGACAAGATTACAACTACCAACTAGATAATATATATTACAACACAAAATAAACCTCAATTATACAATCGATTCCGACTTGGAACCGACAGATAACCCATTGTATCTTTACAAACTTTTCGACTAAGCGCTTGCTCACACACAACCTGTACTACTTGCTCTAACATCTGGAAGCCTACTACACGGTAGGGGCCACCAGGTACGCTCTTACGAGCAGTGCGCCTAAGTCTGGCCATCCGCTTGCTTAACTGCCACGGTTAGAAAAAAGAAAAATAAATGAGTATAAAACTCAGCAAGTAACTAGATGACAGTTCTATGATGCAATAATCAATATCTATCCATAATTACCTTTATGGCATTCTCTTTTAAAACTCTAGGTGGCAGATTTCTGTCTTTGGGCTATGAAAGGGTTATGAAGAAAGGTTTGGGCTTTCAAGAATCAAGGCTCAAGATATGGTGAAAGCCGACATTCATCACAAATCATTAATGGATCTCAAGGATCTTTCAAATGGAAAGCGAGAATCTATTCACCTTTGGGAACCAATTACATGATTGCATACAATATCAGGATAAGAATCAGGGTTCACAAGCTCTATGCTAATCAATATCACAATCAACTCATTTAAAAACATTATAAGCCATTTCATTTTCAAAGAAGCAATTTGCTAAAGCAGTGTATTCAATATCTTTTATAAAGTGATAGGGAAATCTTTATTGGACTACTTTAACTTTCATAAATAATAATATGGGTGATCAGCCCATACCGACCTCCATCTGATCGTTAAGGTACCTATGGCATAATTTCAGCCTTAAATTGGACTAGCCCTCCTAGTCTCTTATATGACTGGACTAGTCCAACTAGTCTCTTACTTCTCAATCCAATCCATCAGGAATTCATTTGGAAAACCGTGTGTTGGAAAAGAAAGGTTTTACTAAATTTATTTTATCATTACCAAGAATATAAAATCATTCGGACTCTTTCAAGTCAAAAATTATTCTTAAGTTCAATTTCAGGGATTCAAAGAAATCAATTGGATCAAGGCAATCAAATACCAATGCCATGGTCAAGATCACATGACAATCAAAGATCATAAGTTAGGGAATCAGATCAGTCTTAGAGATCATTACGGAACAAGGTATACAAAGGAAAGATATAGGTTAATCAAAACAATACGCAAAGGAATTCAAAGGGTTCTTATAAAGTTAACAAGAATTCAAGATATCCAAAGGAATCAATAGGTAAACAAGGTATGAATCAACAGGTTTATAGTAAGGGTTTGAAGAATAATCATATCAAGTCGTTACAAGAACACTATCAAGCTTTTTCAAGGAAACAATAACGGGTAAGGTACAAAAATCAAAATCAAGGTTATCAATAACAGGTTATCGTAAGTGTTATAAAAGATTAATATTCTATCATGGAATCATCAATATCATTTCAATACGCAACTTATACAAGTAGGCAGAGTTACTTGCCTGAATTCGCTTTCCTATTTTACAAGGGTTGAACTACTGCCACCTAGTACACCTTTCCCTTTCCTAGCCTGAATGCCTTGACGCTCCGAATCTAAAATCCAAAAATCAAAACCCTAATTAGATTCCCACTCGACGTTCCTGGAACGTTTAACAATTTCCCCTTATCGCAATACCGTAAAAGTATATATACTCAATCATATACACAAAGCACGTTTATACCATATACTCGTATACTTCACACCATATAGTCATCGAATCACATATTGCGATGCAACTACAACACATAGCATATAATCCTTGTATTCAAACTCTATACTTGAGTTATAATAACAATTATACAATCTTATATCAAGACAACTCAATTCTTCCTTTTATATCATTTAATTCGAACCAAAACCACCAAAGAAACCAATTAATCCCTAGTAATCTTACATGCATTAACTTTGTGAAGTCCTATAATCGAATCAACCTCTTTTACACCCTTAACTATTCGGCTACAATCATAAAACACAATCAAAAATCGAACAATGACATGCAAATATCAGAATCACATATAAAATTGAGATCAAGCCAACACTCATCCTTTCACATCATATTTAACTTAACTCTTTACATGCAAAGCTATAACTTAACATGCATTTGATACTTCATCCAAAACCAAATCAAAATCATCTCTATAATTCATTTAAACATATAATTTGGAACCTACAAGATTGATCTTTCACCTTAGCACACAATTTAACTTATTCTCTTAAAATTCAACCTATAACCTTCGAATTTTACCAAAATCAACACATGCAACCATCAATTCGATTGTTTAAACCATCAACTAATCTAATTTCTCAATATTTTATAAAACAATCATCCACAACCATTTAAATCAACAAAAATCAACTTAATAACTTTTGAAATAAAAAACCCATTCGGTTTTAAGTAAAACACCACATGCAAACACCAAAAATTAGTTTAAGGATACTAGAGCTCAGTTTTAACATTATCACTATGTTATTGTTTGTGCCCTAGAGACAATACTATGATGTTTTAATTTAAGATATTTGGATTATTAATATTTATGTTCTATCGATTATTCCCTTTATAATTTATTAATACTTAATTTACTGCGATATAAATGTTAGATTAATAAATGTCCTTGGAATATGATATGCAATTTATATCTCTAAGTACATGACTTCGAAATGAGATTATGATAATAGTATCAATATTCCTAAAGGTCCCTAGTCGAGTATTATTATTAAGGGACAATAATAATGCATTAAGACTGATGTGTTTGTTGACTGATGATCACATTTCATTGATCATAGGTATAGTGATACTAAAGTCAAAGACGCAGGCAAATGTACATGTACATGGTGCTGGACAGACCCGATGTGAGATTCTACATATCTGTTGTGTCATAAGTAATTCTCACAGTGATAATGATATAATGGTCCTTAGACCTGAAGTCATTATATTTCTATACGAGAATTAATATACATTGATTCCTTTAAAAGTTATCCTTGACCGGGTAATGATAAAAGTGGACATTGGGTATATTATGAATCGTATGAGAAATATGAATGATCTAGAAGGGATTTAACCCTCATATTTTAGGAGTGATATTATTGGCCTCTTGTGTGAGCTAAACTACGAAATGCGTGGCCACGCTCAAATGTTGATTTGATATGATAGTCTACTTATTGATCAAGGAAACTTGGATTAAACATTGATGAGGATGACACATTACATGCCACTAGTTTAATCTATAATATGTGGTTAAAGGGATTATATTACAATGTACATTATTCACAAAAGATTTAATCGATCACCGATTCAATTGTTATTACTTGGATAACAATGATGTATTACTAGACGCCGCTCATTGTTTACGGTTTTAAATTAGATTTAAAATTCGTTGCCAATGTAATAATAACCAATAGGGTCACACACAAAGAATGCTTCAAGGATTATTTAATTTAAATTGGATTTATATTAAATTAAAGCAATTTGAATTATTTATAATATTAATTAAGTTTGACTTAATTAATTAGATAAATAATGATATTCAAATTTACTAATATTAATTCTGAAATTTATTTGTTAAATAATTAAGTGAGACTTAATTATAATACAAATAGGAATTTCGAATTAATAATAACTCCTAATTAGTTAAGAGTTATAATTCATTTTTTCTACTCTCTATATAATATCTCTTGTGTGGCTGGTTTTTTGGGGTGTGCAAGACTTTTACTAAAACCCTAGCCACCAAGGGAGAAGATTGAGAGAGCAAGAAGAAACGGGTTTGTACTAATACACATCCAATTCTTGAGTTCAAGCATTCGTGTGGATACCGATAGAGCGTAGATCACGAGAGCGGGATGCGTGGTGATTGAACAAGCTTTGAATCTCCATTAGTCAACCAATTGGTAAAGCTTCTTAAGGTAAACAATTTGATCTACGAATTAAATAAATGTGTTCACATGGATCCTGCAGTGGGTTTCAAAAATATTGATTTTTTATGTTTTTAATTACTGTTTCCGTTGCGTTTATGTGCTCGAAACCCAACAATGGCATCAGAGCTACTTGCAAAAATTGTTTAATTCGTTTATGTGTTTACTGGTTTTATGATGATAACATGTATACAATATTCCATGACTGTTATGTATGTGATTTTGTATGTTTTACATGTTGTTATGTTTATATATGCGTATGTATATATATGTATTGAATATATGATATTCATGAGAGTTGTATAATCATATGATGATTATATAATATGTATATATACTGATATATACATGCATTGTGTTTGTTCTTATTATAAGAATCGTATTTGATACGATTCTGAATCGGATGCAGCGGATTTGCTGAAATCTGGGCCTGGTGTCCGATTTTGGCGAACGAATACGCTATTTCATATGGAATCGAGCGTCTGAACGTAACTGATAGAAAAAGCTATCATCGACTGATCTATAAGGCGTTTGACGTCGTTTAAGCCCTGTAATCTGCGATTTAATGTTATCAGATTTAATTTCGAATTTTCTGATTATTTCAGTATTTGGTTTTTATGATTAGATCATGATGGGTATGATATGTTAAGATCAGATTATGTGTTTTAACATCTTATTTTGTGTTAATTGAGCATGGTGGATGGTTATGGCTATGACCTTAGGTTAATGGTTTTGGTTTTTCAAATATGGCTTGCATGTCGTTTAATCTTGTAATTATTAAATCTCGAATGTAACTCGAGTTCTTCGTGTAAGTTCATTAGATTATTTTTAATATTTCATTCTTGTAATATACATGAAGATATGAAGATTTGAAGATCAAGGGTAATCCCACACGGAGGCCATCCAAGGAAGCAATACAAGAAAGTAGACATGTAATAGTTAGCTTGTATTTATTTTCCACCTTAGATTGACCTACATCTTTGTCATTATCTTGATAAAGATCACATAGGATGAAGCCATAACCAATCATGTTTATTTATTGCACGTTACATATGATGAATGTATGTGTTAAGTAGTTTATAAAGATGCATGCTTAATTAGATTAAGGATGTATGTATTATATACGACACCCATGCCATGCTTGCTAAACAAGATAAAATCTGTAACGATTCAAGATTTTAAAATGAACAAACGATTATGAGATTCTCGTGTTCATAAAACATGTAATAAAATACAAATTTTCTTTGTTTCTGACATGGAGCGATTTTGTCAAAAGCGAGTTCATTGAACTTGTAAGGTTGTGGGTTTTAAGCGAGACCATTGTGACTCCCTCACTACCTGGAAATCAAACCATTTACGAATATTGATTTGAAGTATTTTATTCAAGGAAAAATTGAGAATCTCTTTATGATGGGATCAGGATCATTTTAAAATTAACAAAACCCTAAAATTAATATTAAGTTGATCAGATGCCTTCCAATGAGTCCAATGTGTTAACCCCTAGATCGACCAGGAGTGGGTTCGCCAAAGCGAAGTACTCCTATCTATCATGGGAGATGTGTTGAAGTATATTGATACTTTTTGACTATTGGGTTTGACTTAACTAATTTACCACAATAGGATTGTGAACTTAGAGGCATAGAGTTTGGCGAGATTTATTAGATAAATATGAACAAATATTTTTCCACCAATCTATCCAAGAGTTATATAGTTGATATAATTGACAAATATTGTCTACCTAAATAATCATGTTTTAGAAAAAAAGCCAAAGCTGACCTAACACATGGTGAAATATGGATCTTGGCTCACTAGAAAGGATATATAAGATATTTTTTCCGAATTAATAGTTAGGGCTATTGATTTGATAAAAATAGTGGGAGATATATATTATGAATATATATGAATAATCACTTGAACATAATTTAATGGTAATATGTAGACTAAGTCATTATATGCACTTTAATATTGTAGATATCAAATGACAAATAACACAAATAACTTATCTATGTAATAGTCCTTGAGAATGACAAGCTGACATGAAATAATTTCCTCAATTGACATGGGAACTTGAGGATTGTCCTTAGGTTCAAGGATGTCATTCAAACCCATCCCTTATTTCTTCTAGCTGAGAATGAAACATATGCGGAACAAAATTCTTACCATAAGCAAATAATTATGCAACTGATGTTTCATGTCTCATGCTTGTAATTATGAGTGTTGAGCTTTAGAAGCAACAAGTGCATAATGATGTTTATGATATGATTGAGCACCTTCAAAAGATGTTTGAAGGATAGTCTCATCAGAAAGATTTGACAATAATAAGGCACCATACTTTTGTATTAATGGGAGAATGATATCCGGTTGGACCATATGTTTTAAAGATGATAGGTATATTTACCTTGATATTTTGGGTTTTAAGAATGGTCTTGAGACTCAGCTTGATTTGATCAAATAATCTTTGAACAACTTCTATTCTCAGTTTGTTAAGAACAAAAGGAATGAGATAGACAGAACACCCACTGAGTTGTTAGGCATGTTTAGAACTGCTGGAAATAACACGGTAAAGTCATGAATTACGTCCATATTGATGGTGTACACATGGAATGCAAATGTGGAAAGAAAAATGGACAGGCAAGGTGAAGATTTGATCTTTCGGTGCCAAACCAAAGTCCAATCCCAAAGGGTTTCTGAAGCCTGATAGTGGTGTTGCTGAAGGAGATGATTGTCATTTTTGTGGAAATAACTGGATGAATGAAAATTAAATTGTCGAGCTTATTTGGAAGATCTAATGAAGAAGACTAGCAATGGTCAAGCTTCAGGTTTAGGGTTAGAATTGGAGCAAAAGTTGTTGCTCTAGTTTAAGGAACTCAACACCTAATTTTACCCATAAGGCGAGATTGAGAACTTGATAAATTGTTATTACGTGCATGCCTTTAGCAGATACATTAAGTCGATTTCTTGTCAGGACAAGAAAGGTTTTTATTTTAATTAAATAAATAATAGTTATTTATTCTATTTCAATGATAAGACTTATAATGTTGCATAATGATAACAATTTATATGTTCTAAGTTGACTTGAATCAAATATTACCTCTAGCATTGTCGTTAAGCCATATTAATGAGAAACACATTTCTGAGTTACATATAGATGAAGACTTGGATAAGTTTGATTTTGAATCATACGGAAGATACGAACTTTGTCTCATTGGCAAAATGACTAAAGCTTCTTTTACCTGATCAGGTGAAAGGGCCACCGAACGATTATGACTTATACATAATTATGTATGTGGTCGAATGCGTATGATGGCAAGGGGGGCTTATACTACTTCATAACATTTACCAATGAAAGACGAAGTATAAAAGAAAACAAGGGAAAAGTATAAAAGTTTAACGATCAGATCGTGGAGGAGAATACTTAAACCTCAATTTTAAGAGTTTCTTGAAGGAGCGTGATAGTGTATCATAACTTACTCCTTCTGGAACACCTCAATGGAATAGAGATTCTGAGAGGAGAAGTCGTACCTTGTTGGACATAGTGCGATCGATGATGAGTCAATCGGATCTTCCATTCAGTCAAGCGGATCTTCCAGTATTTCTAAATCTTATATATATAATTGTGTGTTTATAATTAAGATTTAAATTATAAATGTGGAAGATCTATATGTTGAGTGCCTATAAATTAAGTGTTTAATGTATTAGTTTATATAAAATTTTTGAAAGGAAAATCTTATCATTTAGTATTTTTAAATAATAATCAAAAGTACTTCATTTTATATGAAAAATCAATTTTAAAAATCTTTTAACAATAAATTTTCAAATTTTATATTATTAAATTTCTAAAATCATAAGCTATTTTATGGCATAGATTTTGTGATTTATGGAGGTGCGTTTATATTTATAGAAATTGTTTTATATAAATTAGTTGATTTTTAATTTGCAAATTACTTAGTTGCCCATGCATGCATTTTGCTCCCAAACATAAGTTAAGGGTAAACTTGGAATTTCCAACCCCACTAACTACTAATTCACTAGCCAAATTACTACCTTATCCTTGCATGCAAAATGGCACAAGTTTGCTTGAAGATTACTCTTGTGAATTCTCAATTCCACTCATTTTTTAGTCAAATCAAAAGCATATAAATCAAGTACAAGTGGTCATAATCATTTCACTTCACTCCACACTCAACACCCTCACCTCACTCTCTCCTCCCTCTCCTCCCTCCCTCTCGGTTTCCTCCCTCTCGGCCTTCCCATAGCCGAAGCCCCACCCCCTTCTTTTCTTAATTTATCACTCAAATATCTATCTTCTATTCAAGTAATCTTACTCCCTATATTTTGTTCATATATAATCCTAAGAGTTTAGGGTGAAAATTTTATGTTTTGATCTTGCATGTCATAGTTTTAACTAGAACTCAAAATATAATCTTGATCCTCATGGATTTAAGGTTGTATTATTGAAAGAACTAAAAGAAATGGTGAATGCCAAGTCATGAGAGTGAAACTCTTGCTTATATGGTCATTTCCCTTCCATTTCATTCGGCCATGACCATAAGGGAGCCGAATGACTGGTTCTTAATGGTGTTTCTTTGTTGCTTTGTTGATTTTTGAATGTTTATGTGATCATAACTTGGTTTTGAAAATAAAAACTTGATAAAACTCTTTGCATGCTAAGTGATCACATAGTTATGGTTAATTCTAGGCTTGCATGTTAATTTTATTATGAAATTATTTGGGAAACCATATTGTTTTGGCTTGTAAACTCGAAAGCATGCATGCATGGGTTCAACTCATGATTTTCGAAAGTTCTTCATCGTTTGGTTTGATTTTTATTAATAATCTCTAATTTCAGTTAAGTTAAGATATCAAATATGATTTGTGCTCCTTTTTATGTGTTTTTGATTCGTATATATTTGAAGGATTTAAGTGTTACTTTCGAATTTGAGATGACTTGTAATTAGTATATTGTGTTAACTCTTGTTTTGATGTATTGCACCTTAGGTAAGGATGATCTCCACTAAGACAATGTTGTGTGTGGGAGTGTTACTTCAGCAGGTTGCCTTGTTTGGGGTTTGTTTTGAGTTTTGGTTGATGTTTGGTTTGGTTTGTCAAGTGGAAAACATGGTGAAAAGGGGTACTTTAGATTCTGCAGAATTTCAATTTGGTTCCATGAGGTTTAGAGTGAGATTTGACCTTGTTATGGTAATGAACTTTGAGGCACAAGTCAGCAGAATCTATCACTAGGAATATAATTTATATTTAAGATGATTATTAGAGGTTTGTAGGTTGTTTGGTTAGGTGCACGAGTGAAAACATTAAATCTGTCCAGTAGGGGACGATTTTGTTACAACTTAAAAATGAGGAGTTTTGACCATGTCATAGGTAGGTCCACATTAGGCCTTGGTTAACCCTAGTTACAGGGAGTGTCAGAGGAGTTTTTCCAGGCATAGTTCATAGGAATTGAGTTAGAATCATGTGTCATAAGTTAGTGCAAATAAGGACACTTTTCTGTCCAAAAAACAGGGAAACATTGGACTTTAAGCTTAGGCCCAGGTAGGCCCAAGCTAGGACCTTGAACCACACCAATTTTGGGAGTTGCCTTATGATCAGAAGAGTCTAGTGTAAAAGTTTTGGAGGTAACCTTGAAGTGTAAGGGTGTCAATTGCACTTAAAAACCCATTGGTGTCATCCTGAAATCACTATAATGAGCACAATCACTTAACCTTTAGTTTTCCGGCACTTATGAGTGAGGCCTAGATTGACCATCATAGTTGTAAGATATTATGAGGTCAGTAGAGTGTAAGACCTAAGACAGGGTCCATAAGAACTTGATGGTTTAGAAAAGGCACTTCGAGTTATGAGGTCGATATTAAGAGTTTTAGCTAGTTTATCATGACTACGTGACTTGAGTAAGTGGAGTGAGATCATCCAAACTTAGTGATGCAATATAGTGTGTTGATATATTATTATGTACTTAAATGTGTTATGTGAGCATATGTGGCTATGTGAACTATTATGCTTATAAGGTAATTATAAGCGTGTATGTGTATATAGGCCTAAGTGCCAATGTGCGTAATTTCGGTTTATAATTAGGTTGAGTTAGTGAGTATATATTATAATGAGGTTATTATTATTTTGTGTAGGCTCTCGAGACGAGGGTAAGCTTGTTATTAAAGTCAAGTGAAGCTCCAGTTGCTCCCACCTGCTAGTCAAGTCAAGCCTTTCTCAAGGCAAGTGTTTTAACCTACCTTTTTGTTTACACTGCAAGTGTGTGATAACCTAGTCCTTATATATGATGAGAGAGTTCTAATTCACCTTGATATATATGATCCAAGTGGTTCCAAATCTATCTTTCGTATTATATGCAAGTGCCATGAACCCTCAAGTTTTTATTGCAAGTAGTTTAACTTTACTTGAAGAATTCTATGCAAGTAAATCAAAAGTCATAACATGCTAGTATACCAAAGTAATTGTGATGTTGAACCCTTTGAAAGTTAAAGTTAATAACCTTATCTTGATATCTAAAAGTCAGTTTTTCCTTAAAGTTGTTCATGATTGCTTGATAACCCTATCCTTACCCCTAAAACATGATACCATGTTATACTTTGAACTAATGCTCACCTTCTTTATATTTTAATACCTATGTCTTATCTGGAACTATTACCTTGAATCTAGTTTGACTTAGTTCCTTTATACTATCCAACAATCCTGTAAAACCTCATTGTCAGATTCCCTGTGAATCGAAACTTTGCGATTCCATTTGATAAGGTATCAGTCTAGTTGATCATGGATTTAAAGTTGATCTAGAACCCTTGATAAAGATGTTCATTGTTTAATAGTTTAACCGTCACTTGGCATCAGATAATTTTTTAAAATGAAAAAGTTAAAAAGTGGATTTTCAGTCCCAAAGGGGGACAAATATTTTCTTTAAATAGTGGATCTGGACTGAGATGCAAGTCCTTTCCGCTCTTTATTTGTAGGCTTAAAGGTTTCCTAGGGATCTCATTAATGTTCTAGAACCCAGCGAGGTTCAGGATTAATTCGCGGCTGATCACCGGCTGTAATCCGTAGTGTCATAAAATGGTTTCTGATAAAGAAATGGTTTTAAATTGTTTTATTACAAGAAAAGATGCCATCACCCTGAAAGTTTATTTCTTGATACTATATTATTGAATCTTTCATTTCCATTGTTTTTCTTTCATTCTTGTTTATGTATATTATAGCGCTTGTTGAGCATTTGGCTCACTACTTGCTTTCACCCTGATATTACAGCTAGCAGATATGGTTAGATTCAAGCAGACAGCGCGTAAGACTTGTGATGTTGATTCGTATGTTCGAGCTCAGGTAGAATAAGCGATCATTTTGTGTGAGGAATCGATATTAAAAATCAGGTTGTAATAGTTAATGGTATTGGGATGTTCCAAACCCTAAACTGTAAGATCTTGGACCCTGATGTATTTATTTCCTTTGTTAACTATTGTAATAATTTGTATAATATCTATTGTTAAGTTAGGGTGTGATAGGTTTTGGTATCAGAGCTACGGTTTACAGTCCCTGGATAGCCCAAATAGGTTATATATGTATATAGGTTTATAGTATTATACGAGAGTGTATGTATAGGTTATTCGAGTCATCCACTAATAATTCTCTTATATATATATATGCATTGTTTGGCAGCAAAGGGCACATTCCTCATCATCCTCTGAACCGTCCGACACAATTGCTTTCTCCGTGTATGCTGAGTTGAGGCGTGAGTTCGACAGGCTTCAGGGCAAGTATGATCGACTGTTAGAGCGATTGAAGAACGTGTATCCGAACAACCGAAATTATGAAGGAAAGCCTAAGGAGCAGATGACTGCGAGACTTGAGACCCTGGTTTAGTACGTTAACACTAAGCTTGATGAGATGCCATCGCACCGAGACCGTACCAGCCAGTATACTATCCAGATGATTGCGGACGAGCTCCAGAGTATTGTGAAGATGCTTCGTGAGGAGAAGACTACCGGACCCCGATTTGATGGAGCGGAGCCTTAGTTCTTTCCATTATCTACTTCTCATGTCGTTGTATTGTTGGACTTTGTAGAATTCCCAGTTGTTTCCCTTTAATTAAGCATGTTATCCCTAAGTTTAGACTCTATTCCAATCTTGATGTACCTTGACCTTAATTTCAATAACTATGCACTATCGTTCTATTTGCTTTCAATTGTTCTTATGTCTTTATATGCACCACCCTTATTGTTAAATTTGAAACCCGATTGAATGAATATAATGACTTGTGACACCTTAACCTTGAAATTTTTTGTATTGTTCATACCTGTTTTGGTAGAACTTCTATTTCAGGATTATGCCACCTAAAAAGAAGAACCCGACAACAACTTCTACCACAGATCCTAATATTCTTCGATTACTGGAAATCTTACAACAGCAAACAAATGCTATAGCTCAACAAATAAGAACTCCTCAACAATAATTTGAAAACCAAGATAACCGTGAACCACACCAACCACCTAATCCACCAGTACCACCTCGATAAATTGTCACTTTCAAAGCTTTTCAGAATGTGAATCCACGTGCATTTCATGATACCACTGATCCGATAATAGAAAATACATGGATTAGGGAAATGGAAAGAGCTTTTAAATTGGTTCAGTTATGAGAAGATCAGAAGACGCCATATGCTACTTACTTTCTAAAAGAGGAAGTCATCTACTGATTAGATTCAGTGAAAGCTATAGAGGCAAATCAGCCGGTTTCTTGGGAAAGGTTTAAGAGGTTATTCCAGGAAAGGTATTACCCTGAGTACATGCAGAATCAGATGGAGCTTAAATTTCTTGAATTGAAGCAAGGAAGTATGTCTGTATTGGAGTACAAGAAGAAGTTTATGGAGTTGTCAAGGTTTGTGACAAAGTATACCAACACTGAGAAAGAGAAAGCAAAAAGATTCCAACAAGGATTAGAGCCTTAGATCAGAGATAAAGTGGCTATGTTTGAGCTTGATACTTATGCTGGAGTAGTACAAAAAGCTGCTCTGATTGAGAGTAATGGGATGCAGTCAAGGAAAGAAAAGGATAACAAGAAGAGAAAGGTTCCATTTTATGGAGAGAAGTCTGAAGCGGGAAGCTCACAAGACATGAGTGTGAAAAGGATTGGATTCCACAAAGGAGGAAATTTTCAGAAGAAGGGAAATTTGAATAAGAGATAAGATCCTAAAGGGAACAACCAGTCAAGCCAAGTACAAGTTGGAGAAAATAGATTTCAGAGACCAGAGTGCAAGCATTGTGGAAAAAGACATCCAGGAGTGTGGAATAAGCTGAACATGACATGCTACGGATGCAACCAGAAGGGGCACTTGGCTAACGAGTGTAAGATACCAAAGTCGGGAGTTACATGCTATAAGTGTGGAAAGGCTGGACACATAGCTAGGGAATACAAGTCAACTAGACCAGTCAAGGCTTTGATGAACGTGGTAAGTACCAGTGCTCACATGCCAGTTGAGGTATTGGCATTACCTCCACCGTCTACAAAAACTCCACAAGCAACATCAAGGACATTTGATCTAAAGATGAAGGATGTTGTTCAGAATTCTGAGGTGATAGCAGGTAAACTTTTAATAAATAATGTGGAAGCTAATGTATTGATTGATTCTGGAACTACTAGATCTTTTATATGAGAAACTTTCGTTGATAAACTTAAATGTGATAAAATGACCCAGAACGAGGTAATAGATGTGGTAAATTCGAACCAAGTGAAGATTCCTGTAAGTCAATTATGTCCTAAGTGCGAGATTGATATTTCGGGGCATAAATTTTCAGCAGACTTGATACTTTTCAAGTTAGGGGAGTTTGACATAATCTTAGGCATGGATTGGTTAGGAGAGAATAACGCTCAGATAGATTGTAAATCTAAGAAAGTGTATTTAAGGACGGAGAATGGAGAGAAAGTGGTATTTAAGGGGCAGATGCAAGAGCGATTATTTGTTACAATCATCCAGGCTAAGAAATTGCTTAGGAAAGGTTGTGAATCATTCCTAGCCTATGTAGTAGATTTAGAAAGAAAGAGACTCAGCATGGAAGATATTCCCGTAGTCAACAAATTTCCGGATGTGTTTCCAGATGAACTACCAGGTTTACCGCCCGATCGACAAATCGAGTTTGAGATCAACCTTGCTCCAGGCACGGAACCAGTTTCAAAGGCACCTTATAGAATGGCACCAGCAGAAATGAAAGAGTTGGCAAGCCAACTACAAGAATTGTTGGACAAAGGAGTGATACGGCCAAGTGCGTCGCCCTGGGGAGCACCTATTCTGTTTGTAAAGAAGAAGGATGGAAGCATGAGGTTATGTACAGACTATCGGGAGTTGAACAAGATGATGATTACGAACCGTTACCCGCTACCAAGAATAGATAATTTATTTGATCAGCTGAAAGGACCTAAGTGCTTTTCCAAGATTGATTTGAGATCAGGTTACCATCAACTGAAGATCAAAGAAGACGACATCCCGAAGACATCATTCAGGACAAGATACAGACATTATGAATTCTTATTAATGTCTTTTGGGTTAACTAATGCTCCTGCAGCATTTATGGATCTGATCAACCGGGTATTTAAGAAGTATTTGGACAAGTTTGTAGTGATATTCATTGATGATATTCTCATATACTTAAAGTCAGAAGAAGAACACATGCAACATCTATGGATAGCATTGGAGATACTCCAATAGGAGAAGTTGTATTCCAAGTTTTCTAAATGTGAGTTTTGGTTAATGAAAGTTCAATTTTTGGGACATGTTATTAGAAGTGAAGGAGTCAAAGTGGATCCGACAAAGATTGAGGCAGTTATGAGTTGGGAGAGACCAAAGACACCTACAGAAGTGCGAAGTTTTCTAGGGTTGGTGGGGTATTATAAAAGGTTTGTTAAAGATTTCTCGAAAATTGCCATGCCATTGACTAAGTTGACCAGGAAGAATCAGAAATTTGAATGGAATGCAGAATGTGAATATAGTTTTCAAGAATGAAAAAAGAGGTTGGTTACAGGTCCAGTGTTAGTATTACCAGACAATCAAGGAGACTTTATGATTTTCAGTGATGCTTCACACAAGGGTCTGGGTTGTGTGCTAATGCAACACAACAAGGTGATTGCGTATGCGTCGAGACAGCTAAAACCACATGAATTGAAATATCCTACACATGACTTGGAATTAGCACCTATAGTATTAGCACTTAAGATTAGGAGATATTACCTTTACAGAGAAAGGTGTGAGATCTACATGGATCACAAGAGTTTAAAGTATATTTTCACTCAGAAGGAGCTCAGCATGAGGAAAAGGAGATGGTTGGAATTGATTAAGGACTATGATTGCTCGATAAATTATCATCCGGGAATGACAAACGTGGCAGCTGATGCTTTGAGTAGGAAGGAGAGGTTGAATATGGTAGCAATACCAAAGGAATTATCTGAAGAAATTAGGAAATTTGAATTAGAACTTTGTGGATACGGAAAAGTTGAAGAGATTTGTCATACTATGACTTTTCAGCCAACATTATTGGAAAAGATAAAGAAATGTCAGGAAGAAGTGATAAAGCAGGAGAATAATCAACTGATCGGAGAAGAGATTTGTACTGAAAGGGATGAACAAGGTATACTAAGGTTTTCTTCAAGAATTTGGATTCCTTATGTGACTAAATTGAAGAATGAGATATTGTAAGAAGCTCATAATTCTAGATTTATAATCCATCCGGGAAGCACCAAGATGTACCAGGACTTGAAGCAAAACTTTTGGTGGCCAAATATAAAGCGAGAAGTAGCAGAATGGGTTACAAAGTGCTATACTTGTCAGAAAGTGAAGGCAGAACATCAAAGACCAAGTGGATTAATTCAGCCCTTAAAGATTCCAGAATGGAAGTGGGAATACATTGTCATGGACTTTATAGTAGGATTACCACGAATGAAATCCGGACATGATGCTATATGGGTTATAGTTGATCACCTTACGAAGTCGACACATTTTCTTTCGATTAATGAGAGGACTTCATTGGACAGATTGGTCCACCTGTATGTGCATGAAATTGTATTACGACATGGCGTACCTGTATCAATAGTTTTAGACAGAGATCCACGATTTAACTGGAGATTATGGAATCAATTTCAAGAAAGTCTTGACACAAAGTTAAATTTGAGTACGGCGTATCATCCGCACACTGATGGTCAAAGTGAGAGGACAATTCAAACAATTGAAGACATGTTGCGTAGCTGTGTGATTGATTTTGCAGGAAGTTGGGATGACCACTTGCCACTGGTAGAATTCTCCTATAACAACAGCTATCACACAAGTATTGGCATGCCACCATACAAAGCTTTATACGGACAAAAGTGCAGATCGCCAACCAGCTGGGATGAAGTGGGAGAAAGAAAGATTCTAGGCCCAGAATTGGTGCAACAAATGTATGAGACAATCAAATTGATTCAAATGAGATTACTTGCTGCTCAAGATAGGCAAAGAAAGTATGCAGACCCGGCACAGAAGGATATCAGATTCTAAGTAGGTGAAGCCGTATTGCTGAAAGTATCACCAAGGAAAGGATTGTCTAGATTTGGAAAGAAAGGGAAGTTAGCACCTAGATATATTGGTCCTTTTGAAGTTTTGAGTCAAGTAGGAAAGGTGTCATATGAATTAGCTTTGCCGCCTCAGTATCGGCATGTGCATAATGTGTTTCATGTGTCATTACTTAAGAAGTATAATCCTGATGCCAACCATGTGATAGAGTATGCACCTATAGAGATTCAGGCAGACCTGTCATTTGTGGAGCAACCTGTCAAAACACTCGACTGACAAGAGAAGAGTCTTAGAAGTAAGTTGGTCAAGTTGGTAAGAGTACTTTGGAGGAATCTTAAGGTTGAATAGTCAACGTGGGAACTAGAGTCGGATATGCGTAGCGGGTATCCTTAAAGGACAGAATCCTTTAAGGGGGAGAGGATGTTACGACCGCTATTTCTAAATCTTATATATATAATTGTGTGTTTATAATTAAGATTTAAATTATGTTAAATTATAAATGTGGATGATCTATATGTTGAGTGCCTATAAATTAAGTGTTTAGTATTAGTTTATATAAATTTTTTTGAAAGGAAAATCTTATCATTTACTATTTTTAAATGATAATCAAAAGTAATTCATTTTATATGAAAAATCGATTTTAAAAATCTTTTAAAAAATAATTTTCAAATATTATATTATTAAATTTTTAAAATCATAAGCAATTTTATGGCATATATTTTGTGATTTATGGAGGTGCATTTATATTTATAGATATTATTTTGTATAAATTAGTTGATTTTTAATTTATAAATTACTTAGTTGCCCATGCATGCATTTTGCTCCCAAACACAAGTTAAGGGTAAACTTGGAATTTCTAACCCCACTAACTACTAATTCACTAGCCAAATTACTACCTTATCCTTGCATGCAAAATTGCACAAGTTTGCTTGAAGGTTACTCTTGTCAATTCTCAAATTCCACTTATTTTTTAGTCAAATCAAAAGCATGGAAATCAAGTATAAGTGGTCATAATCATTTCACTTCACTCCACACTCAACACCCTCACCTCACTCTCTCCTCCCTCTCCTCCCTCCCTCTCGGTTTCGTCCCTCTCGGCTTTCCCATAGCCGAAGCCTCCACCCCCTTCTTTTCTTTATTTTTCACTCAAATATCTATCTTCTATTCAAGTAATCTTACTCCCTATATTTTGTTCATATATAATCTTAAGAGTTTAGGGTGAAAAATTTATGTTTCGATCTTGCATGTCATAATTTTTACTAGAACTCAAAATATAATCTTGATCCTCATGGATTTAAGGTTGTATTATTGAGAGAACTACAAGGAATGGTGAATGCCAAGTCATGAGAGTGAAACTCTTGGTTATATGGTTATTTCCCTTCCATTTCATTCGGCCATGACCATAAGGGAGCCGAATGAATGGTTCTTAATGGTGTTTCTTTGTTGCTTTGTTGATTTTTGAATGTTTATGTGATAATAGCTTGGTTTTGGAAATAAAAACTTGATAAAACTCTTTGCATGCTAAGTGATCACATAGTTATGGTTAATGCTAGGCTTGCATATTGATTTTATTATGAAATTATTTAGGAAACCATATTTTTTTGGCTTGTAAACTCGAAAGCATGCATGCATAGGTTCAACTCATGATTTTCGAAAGTTCTTGACTGTTTGGTTTGATTTTTGTCAATAATCTCTAATTTCAGTTGAGTTAAGATATCAGATATGATTTGTGCTCCTTGTTATGTATTTTTGATTCGTATATATTTGAAGGATTTAAGTGTTACTTTCGAATTTGAGATGACTTGTAATTAGTATATTGTGTTAACTCTTATTTTGCTATATTGACCCTTAGGTAAGGATGATCTCCACTAAGACAATGTTGTGTGTGGGAGGGTTAGTTCAGTAGGTTTCCTTGGTTGGGGTTTGGTTTGAGTTTTGGTTGATGTTTGGTTTGGTTTGTCAAGTGGGAAACATGGTGAAAAGGGGTACATTAGATTCTGCAGAATTTCAGTTTGGTTCCATGAGGTTTAGAGTGAGATTTGACATTGTCATGGTAATGCACTTTGAGGCCCAAGTCACCAGAATCTAGAACTAGGAATATACTTTAGATTTCAGGTGATTATTAGAGGTTTGTAGGTTGTTTGGTTAGGTGCACGAGTGAAAATATTAAATCTGTCCAGCAGGGGACAATTTTGTTACAACTTAGAAATGAGGATTTTTGACCATGTCATGGGTAGGCCCTCATTAGGACTTGGTTAGCCCTAGTTAGAGGAAGTGTCAGAGGATTTTTTCCAACCATAGTTCATAGGAATTGAGTTATAATCATGTGTCATAAGTTAGTGCAAATCAGGACACTTTTTTGTCCAGAAAACAGGGGAACATTGGACTTTAGGCTTAGGCCCAGGTAGGTCCAAGCTAGGCCCTTGAGCCATACCAAGTTTGGGAGTTGCCTTATGATCCGAAGAGTCTAGTGTAAAAGTTTGGGAGGTAAAATTGAAGTATAAGGGTGTCAATTGCACTAAAACCCCCATTGGTGTCATCATGAAATCACTATAATTAGCACAATCACTTAACCTTTTGTTTTAGGGCACTTATGAGTGAGTCCTAGGTTGACCATCATAGTTGTACGATAGTATGAGGTCAGTAGAGTGTAAGGCCTAAGACAGGGTCCATAAGAACTTGATGGTTTAGAAAAGGCACTTTGAGTTATGAGGTCGATATTAAAAGTTTTAGCTAGTTTAGCATGACTACGTGACTTGAGTAAGTGGAGTGAGATCATCCAAACTTAGTGATGCAATATAGTGTGTTGATATATTATTATGTACTTAAATGTGTTATGTGAGCATATGTGGCTATGTGAACTATTATGCTTATAAGGTAATTATAAGCGTGTATGTGTATATAGGCCTAAGTGCCAATGTGCGTAATTTCGGTTTATAATTAGGCCGAGTTAGTGAGTATATATTATAATGAGGTTATTATTATTTTGTGTAGGCTCTCGAGACGAGGGTAAGCTTGTTATTAAAGTCAAGTGAAGCTCCAGTTGCTCCCACCTGCTAGTCAAGTCAAGCCTTTCTCAAGGCAAGTGTTTCAACCTACCTTTTTGTTTACACTGCAAGTGTGTGATAACCTAGTCCTTATATATGATGAGAGAGTTCTAATTCACCTTGATATATATGATCCAAGTGGTTCCAAATCTATCTTTCGTATTATATGCAAGTGCCATGAACCCTCAAGTTTTTATTGCAAGTAGTTTAACTTTACTTGAAGAATTATGTGCAAGTAAATCAAAAGTCATAACATGCTAGTATACCAAAGTAATTGTGATGTTGAACCCTTTGCAAGTTAAAGTTAATAACCTTATCTTGATATCTAAAAGTCAGTTTTTCCTTAAAGTTGTTCATGATTGCTTGATAACCCTATCTTTACCCCTAAAACATGATACCATGTTATACTTTGAACTGATGCTCACCTTCTTTATATTTTAATACCTATGTCTTATCTAGAACTATTACCTTGAATCTAGTTTGACTTAGTTCCTTTATACTATCCAACAATCTTGTAAAACCTCATTGTCAGATTCCTTATGAATAGAAACTTTGCGATTCCATTTGATAAGGTATTAGTCTAGTTGATCATGGATTTAAAGTTGATCTAGAACCCTTGATAAAGATGTTCATTGTTTAATAGTTTAACCGTTACTTGGCATCAAATAATTTTTTAAAATGAAAAAGTTAAAAAGTGGATTTTCAGTCCCAAAGGGGGACAAATATTTTCTTTAAATAGTGGATCCGGACTGAGACGCAAGTCATTTCCGCTCTTTATTTGTAGGCTTAAAGGTGGCCTAGGGATCCCATTAATGTTCTAGAACCCTACGAGGTTCGGGATTACTTCGCGGCTGTAATTCGTAGCGTCATAAAATGGTTTTTGATAAATAAATGGTTTTGAATTGTTTTATTACAAGAAAAAATGCCATCACCCTGAAAGTTTATCTCTTGATAATATATTGTTGAATCTTTCATTTCCATTATTATTCTTTCATTCTTGTTTATGTGTATTATAGCGCTTGTTGAGCATTTGGCTCACTACTTGCTTTCACCCTGATATTACAGCTAGCAGATATGGTTAGATTCAAGCAGACAGTGCGTAAGACTTGTGATGCCGATTCAAATGTTCGAGCTCAGGTAGAATAATTGATCATTTTGTGTGAGGACTCGATATTAAAAATCAGGTTACAATAGTTAATAGTATTGGGTTATTCCAAGCCCTAAACTATAAGATCTTGGACCCTGATGTATTTATTTCCTTTGTTAACTATTGTAATAATTTGTATAATATCTATTGTTAAGTTGGGGTGTGACAAGAACCACATGATAACATTAAGCCAGAGTTGGAATAAGATCAGGATGTACATCAAAATGTTAAAAGTAATCCTATTTAGGAAGCATAGGTTATTCATAGATCTAGTAGGATTCATCATGAGCCCGAGAGAAATTATGAATTTCTTTTGACTCAAGATGGTGATGTGATGCTTACGGATAATGATAAGCCTATCATCTACCAAGATGCTATGAACAGTTCAGACTCCAAGAGATGGCTCAAGGCCATGAGTCCGAGATGGAATCCATGTATCAAAATAAAGTATTGACTTTAGTTGATCCACTCGAAGGGGTAAAACCTATAGGGTGCAAGTAGGTTTTCAAGAAGAAAATTGACATGGATGGTAAAGTACAGACCTATAAGGTGCGACTAGTGGCAAATAGTTTCAAACAAATTCATGGTATAGACTATGATGAGACTTTTTCACCGGTTACTATGGTCAAGTCCATTAGGATTTTGTTAGCAATAGTTGCTTACTTTGACTATGAGATTTGGCAAATGGATGTCAAAACTTCTTTCTTATATGGGAGCCTTGAAGAGAATGTATATATGATACAACCTGAGGGTTTTATTGATCCAAAGTTTGCTAAGATAGTTTGTAATTGCTTCTATCTATTTATAGATTGAAGCAAGCCTCAAGGAGAATGAATATTCATTTTGATAAAATGGTCAAAATGTTTGGCTTTATTCAAAACGAAGATGAACCATGTGTTTGCAAGAAGGTTAGTGGGAGCCATGTGACATTCCTAGTATTATATGTAGATGACATATAACAAATAAGAAATGTCATACCTTCTCTACAGGCTGTTAAGACTTGGTTGAGAAATAGTTTCTCGGTGAAAGACTTAAGCGATGCCACCTATATTTTAGGGATCAAGATCTATAGAGATATATTGAAGAGATTAATCGACCTAGTCAGAGTACATACATTGATAAAATATTGCATCATTTTAGGATACAGGAGACAAAGAAAGGATATGTTTTGATGTCTCATGGGATAGTGATCTCAAAAGATAATTGCCCCCTAAATCATTAGATGATAAGGGCTGTTTGAGAAAGTTCCAGACACGTCAACAATTGGATCTATAATGTGTACAATGATATGTATTTATCCTGATGTTTCGTATGCTTTGAGCATGACGATCAGATACCAGTCTAATCCAGGTGAGGGTCACTGGATAATTTTCAAGAATATTCTTAAGTACTTAAAGAGGACTAAAGATTTATTTTTGGTGTATGGAGAAGATAGGGAACTGGTTGTAAAGGGTTACACTGATACTAGTTTCTTAACCTAATTTATGGATAGACAAGGATGATTATGTGACTTTGTCTGGTTTGTGTTTTGTCTAAATATAAGTGATGTTAGCTGGAATAGTTCATAGTAAGAACATTGGTGATTCTAAAATGGAAGCCGAATATATTGATGCTTTTCGAAATAGCCAAGGAAAATGTTTAGGCATGTCCTTAGGCGATATCACCTTATTAATGAGATTAATGATCAAGGAGATATAAATGTAAAGTGCATAGTAATGTTAATGTTGCAGACCTACTGACTAAGGATTTATCGCAGTAGAAGCACGATGGTCATACTAGTTCCATGAGTATTAGATACATGGGTGATTGGCTCTAGTGCAAGTGGGAGACTGTTAGTGTTTGTGCCCTAGAGACAACACTATGATGTTTTAGTTAAAGACATTTGGATTATTAATATTTATGTTCTCTCGATTATTCCCTTTATAATTTATTAATTCTTAATTTAATGTGACATAAATGTTAGATTAATAAATGTCCTTGGAATATGATATGCAATTCTATATCTCTAAGTCGTGACGTAGAAATGAGATTATGAGAATAGTATCAACATTCCTAAAGGTCCCTAGTCGAGTATTATTATTAAGGGACAATAATAATGCATTAAGACTGGTGTGTTTATTGACCGATGATCACATCTCATTGATCATAGGTATAGTAATATTAAAGTCAAAGACACATGCAAATGTACATGTACATGGTGCTGGACAGACCCGATGTGAGATTCTACATGTCTGTTGTGTCATAAGTAATTCTCACAGTGATAATGATGTAATGATCCTTAAACCTGAAGTCATTATATTTCTATACGAGAATTAATGTACATTGATTCCATTAAAAGTTATCCTTGACCGGGTAATGATAAAAGTGGACATTGGGTATATTATGAATCGTATGAGAAATATGAATGATCTAGAAGGGATTTAACCCTCCTATTTTAGGAGTGATATTTATTGGACTCTTGTGTGAGCTAGACTACGAAATGCGTGGCCACGCTCAAATGTTGATTTGATATGATAGTCTACTCATTGATCAAGGAAACCTGGATTAAACATTGATGAGGATGACACATTACATGCCTCTAGTTTAATCTATAATATGTTGTTAAAGGGATTATATTACATTGTACATTATTCACAAAAGGTTTAATCGATCACCGATTCAATTATTATTACTTGGGTAGCAATGATGTATTACTAGATGCCGCTTATTATTTACGAATTTTAAATTAGATTTAAAATTTGTTGCCAATGTAATAATAACCTATAGGGTCACACACAAAGAATGCTTGAAGGATTATTTAATTTAAATTGGATTTAAATTAAATTAAAGTAATTTGAATTATTTATAATATTAATTAAGTTTGACTTAATTAATTAGATAAATAATGATATTCAAATTTACTAATATTAATTATGAAATTTATTTGTTAAATAATTAAGTGAGACTTAATTATAATACAAATAGGAATTTCGAATTAATAATAACTCCTAATTAGTTAAGAGTTATAATTCGTTTTTTCTACTCTCTATATAATATTTCTTGTGTGGCTGATTTTTTGGGGTGTGCAAGACTTTTACTAAAACCCTAGCCACCAAGAAAGAAGATGGTGAGAGCAAGAAGAAACGAGTTTTTGCTAGTACACATCCAATCCTTGAGTTCAAGCATTCGTGTGGATACCGATAGAGCGTACATCGCGAGAGCGGGATGCGTGGTGATTGAACAAGCTTTGGATCTCCATTAGTCAACCAATTGGTAAAACTTCTTAAGGTAAACAATCTGATCTACGAATTAAATATATGTTTTTCGCATGGGTCCTGCGGTGGGTTTCGAAAATTCTAATTTTTATGTTTTTAATTACTGTTTCCGTTACATTTATGTGCTCGAAACCCATCACACTCACCACTGGTTCACCGGAGTTCATCACCGGTGGCGGTGGTTTCACGGTGGTGCCCCCATTCGGGGGTTTCCAACCTTAAAACCTCCGATTTCTCTTTAAAAATGCAGCAACAACTACATGCAATACAATTTCATCACAATAATAACAGAAACTCAGGTTAATCAAGCAAAACTCGAGCTGATCAAGCAAAACTCGAGCCTCGACTCAAAATCGAACCCAAACATGTAATATCCGGGATATATCGTGTAATTATTTTTGCTATTATATAATTATTATGTGTGTTCAGTATCTATTCTGTGATATAATTGTTAAGTGTTATCTGTACTTGAATATTCAAAAATAATATTAATTGAGTATTTTAATTTTTATATGTCCAAAATAAAATATAGATAATTGTCATATCTTCCTAATTATTTTTATGTTGGTTTATGGATTTATAAGAATCATATGAAATTTTTAAAATCTTTTTCCGGGTAATTAAAATCTATTTTATAAAAACGGGAACCAACCGACGTCAACCGTTGTTACGTTTTTTGAACCCGAAACTCTTTCGAGAACTCCTTTCTAACCTAATTGTAATATTCCGAGCATTTTCCATGTTTCGACTTTTTCGATCCGGCGTACGGTTTGTCCTGCGCGGGTCCCGGCGCAACATTTTCGATACAATATTCGTTTCGGTAAATCAATAAAACCCGTATTTTCGATAAACGGGAGCTTTTTATTAAACTATCACAATTATTACTTCGTAATACGTGTAACCAGGCGCTGAGACCAAGACCGCAGTATAAATTGTACTGATTTGGATAATTATCCCGAAAACCGATACCGTTTGGATCAGTTTTTACAAATAAACGTACCGTTTTATATCCGGAATGATCCAACGGGATCCTAATTTTCGGTAATTATAAATAGCCTTTTACCGTATTTTATTTCGTATCAAAATCATTTGCAGACAGATAATTATATAATTTTCAGAGAAAAACCATAATTTCCTAGAACTGTTCTAAGAATCAAACAAGCATTTGGAGGTGTTATTGAATTCGGTTTGGAAAGCTCGAGTAACCAATCTGAAGGTCTTGAAGAGCTCTACCAGATTCTGTAATCCATTCAACTGCAGAAATCAAGGTTATTTTTCTAAAAATTTATTTATTTTCGAATTTATTTATTAAAAATATGAATTTTTGTTCGGATGATTGCTTGTATGATTTGATGATTGCATGTTGTAGAGCTTGTTTTCCTGATGATTTTCATATGTCATACGTCTGATTTGGAGTTCAATAACATGTTCAAATTTGAGTTTGATTTTCGAATTTTAAAATTAGGGTTTATAACCCGTATGAATGTTCTTAATTGAAATTTGGGGGTTTCTTATTCTGTGATAGATTGATGTTGTGTTATAGTGGGTTGTGTTCTCTGTGAAATTTGCAATCTAGTCGTATAAGTTTCATGAACCAACGAGGTCTGTAAAGAAGGGAGTTGTGTTTTGAAGTTTTCCGATGTTCGCCGGAAACTGGAAAATTTCACGGCCAAATTCCGTCCAACTCAGGGATGATTAGAATGATTTGTTGGTATGGTTGAGTTCCTGGTAACCTGTAGATGTGATCTGGAGGTGTTGATGGGGTGAGGACGCCGGGAACGTGTTCTCCGGCCACCTCTGTGTTTTCCGGCGACTGGGTGTAAAATTGCAGTTTGGTCCCTGGACTTTTGGGGACGATGCAGTTTGGTCCCTGTAGTTTCCAGACTTTGCAAATTTAGGATTCCTGTTTATAAAATGTTTAAAAATCATATTTCCTATTTATTTTTATTATAAAAATTCGTTTTTAATTTCTGAAAATTCTAAAAATTATTATTTTAATTCTGAAAATTATTTTTAATTCACA
Organism: Apium graveolens; assembly: GCF_009905375.1. NCBI lineage: Eukaryota > Viridiplantae > Streptophyta > Magnoliopsida > Apiales > Apiaceae > Apium > Apium graveolens. The sequence goes on from NC_133650.1 coordinate 39,575,120, forward strand.
AATAAATCTAAATTAATTCGTTAATTAATTTCAGTTAATTTCTAATTGATTAATTGGTCAATTAATTCGAAAATTAATTGATTAATTAATTTAATTAATCATCAATTGATTTTAATTAATTATTTAATTAGATTTAATTATTTAAAAATGATTTAAAAATTCTGAAAAATAGTTTCGAGCTTTAAAATATTATTCTAAATTATTTCCAAGGCTCGATAATTATTCTAAAATTATTTCGGAGCCAGAATTGGCCAATCGAACCCTATTTATTAACCCGAAATTGATCCAAGGACCCGTTTTAATTCCGAAAAATGTTTTAAAAATCATTTTTAAATACCAGAAAGCCTACTTATGACCCGAGACTTCTTTATAAATAATATATCATTGATTACGTGATGTATTTTGTGCTATATGTGACTTGTTAATTGACTATCGGTCTATATATTCGGTGTTTACTTGATTATTACATAACTTTCAATCCGTTAATCGGATTTGGGTAAAACGAAGGGTAGATAGAAGTATGTGTTGAATAGAATTCCATAAGTAAATTATTGATAGATGTTTATGATATGTGAGCAGAAGAGGCAAGACGTAGGAAAGGGAAACAGATAGTTGAAGAGTAAGACGTTTGTGATTGGAAACGAGTGCAGTGTAGTAAGCTAATATCAGGCAAGTGTTCTGAACTTTCTCGAGATATTGTAGTATTTGATAGTCAGATTGATATTGCAAGTGCTTTGAAGCACTGAAACCTAAACTCTGATTCCAGTTATTGTTCTTGAGCCATAAACCTTATTCTTTCTAGACCATTGATTGTTGTATACCCAAACACGAACCTCAAGTATACGATACTATTCCAAAAATACATGCAAACAAAATCCCAAACACTGAACTGAATTACGTGTACATTCAATCATTGTATCCTATGCATTGAAAGCCCAAATCTTTGAAACCCTAAAATGTTGATTCCTTTGTTATCCAATTCTTTCATTACCCAGCATCCAAGCTTTTAAATTGCCTTATTGATCCTTACAAGGATTGAAACCCTTTCATTGTTAAACATTTATTGTTGCTAATAATTTCGGTTATTATTTATTATTGCATATTCTGTTATTATGTTAGAATTGGATTATTTTTATAAAATTGTGGACCAGATTCGTGGTCAGACCATATAATGGTCAAGTTAGGCCAATGTGTGCCTTGGATCCAGTAGTTAGAGCAATATTGTGTGCCTTACTCGGGGTTAGTGCGTGACTGATCAACAGCCTAACCTTGGTTTTTAAATTAAAAGTATAATATCCAATTCTAAATCATAACCCATTATTCACTTGATATCATAATCATGTTCACTTGATGATCATTATTCTCAGTTTTGTCATTGTGACTTGCTGAGCTAGTTAGCTCATTTGTGCGATGTTGTTTATATTCTTTCCAGTTAAAAAGGAACCAGTTGGTAAAGAGGATCCCCAGTCCAGCGCGAGAGCTAAGGGTTCAGGTTGAGAAAGCTGAGCTAGTAGGCTTCTTTTGGGATAATTTAAGTTTGTAAAAGTTTGTAATAATGTTTAATACTCAGTTTGAGTTTGAAATAGTTGGGATTTGAACGGTTTGTAATATATTAGTGTGTTTGGCTTGTGTGCATACTTTAACCTGTTGCGGTCCGTGGTGGTTGGTAAGTAGGGTCACTACATATATTATTATTATCTTATTATTGTTATAAGCAGGTTATAATTAAGGTGCGTGTGTGGACCCCAAACTTCTGACCCGGGTTTGGAGGGCGCCACAGGTTTGGTATCAGAGCTACAGGTTATAAGTCATTGACACAAGCCTAGGTTGACGGGAATGGGTAGAGGGATAGGATTAGAAGTAAGGTATAGGATGATAGAACGTCGAGAGGTTGAGTGTTATGGTATAACCGGTATTAGTATAGTTTGCGTCGTGGTACAAGATTCTTATATTACGATATGATTTCAGATAGCAGAGATGGCCGACTCTTTTATTCCCGTATCAGCTGATCACTCAGAGACTTCAGTTGGAGCACCAGCATCGGATCCATGTCCTGTTATTCCACCAGCATTGGCTATTCTACCTCCACCGGTGTTGCAGCCCGTACCATTGCAGGCTATTCCACCTCCAGGCATGAGGCCACCTGTTAGAGGACCCCCACCTGCTGATTCAGGCTTTACTAGTCATTCAGTCACAGGAGTACCTTTCCAGTTCTCTTCTTATCCTGTCCCATATCATCAGTTTGAGGCTTGCCTTATGGAGCAGCGATTCCTACAGGGTCAGATCCAGGAGTTATTGCATATCATGCGTACCAGAGAGATGGGGAGTGGTGAGAGGCGACTTAGGGAGAGGCTCCAGGCGTTTCGTAGAGCAGCTGCTGTGAGGATTGCTGAGGCTACACATGAGGACATCACCCCTGATTTCCTAGTGGAGTGGGCTAAGTGGGTTCTAGAGGAGCTTGAGGAGATAGGAGGTTCAGATTTGCCATGAGCCAGAGATTTTGAGATGGAGATGCTGAGCAGTGTTGTTATGGTTATGTAGTATGTACAGTAGTGTGTAGTGTGTATCAGTAGACTCTTGAGTTGTATTTATAGACTAGCGATGCTGACTAGTGAGTAGGTTATTGTACCCTTTTTGCTTTTACTTTCGAAGCATTTTTACGCTTGTACTACCTAAAACTTTTGATCTATATATATCAGTACCTTTTTCCTTTCCAACACTGTCATTTACTTTATCGCACCTGTTTTACTTTACCTTATTTATTACACCAGTATACCCTGTGATACCATGTACCCTGTTTTCCATAACTGTTTATATTCTGTAAAGAAGCATGCAATTTACTTAGTTACAACTGTTTTCAAAAAAAGAGATATTCCTATTTTACAAAACTTTTCTTTTATATAAAGATTTGATTCAAAAGCTAAATAAATTGATTGATTCTTTACAGAAAATGCCTCCCAGAAGAAATACCCGCACCAACACCCAGAATGAAGAAACCAACAACAACAATAATAACAACCAAGATGATACAAACCAGAATGTGAACCCAGGACCCATGGACCCAGCAATAGCCCAGATTCTTCAAATCTTGGCCCAACAAACAGTTCACCTGGCACAACAACAGCAGAGACAGACCAATCCCCAAGTAACTTTCAAAATTTTTCAGGCAGTAAACCCACCATAATTCAAAGGTTCCTTAGAGCCAATTGAAGCAAATGTGTGGTTAAAGGAAATAGAGAAGGCATTTGCCTTGGTAAAAGTGAAAGATGAGCAAAAGGTTGAATTTACAAGTTACTATCTGAAGAATGAGGCCACCTATTGGTGGGAGATGGTGAAGACATTGGAAAGCACAGATGTTATTACTTGGGAAAGGTTTAAGGAATTGTTTTTAGAAAAGTATTTTCCTCAGTTTTTTCAGGATCAAATGGAGCTGAAGTTTTTAGAATTAAAGCAAGGGAACATGCCGGTAACAGATTATGAGGGGAAGTTTGAGGAATTGTCAAGGTATGTGCCGTCGTATGTTGATACTGATAGAAAGAAAGCTAAGAGATTCCAGCAAGGCTTGAAGCCATGGATCAGAGGGGAAGTAGCTATTTTTGAATTGGATACCTATGTCGGGGTTGTACAGAAAGCTATGATCACAGAGACAGAGAGTGAGATGTTTCAGAAGGAGAAAGAAAGCAAGAAAAGGAAAGTTGAGGGAAGTGAGGGTCAGTCACAAACAGGGAAGTTTCCAAATTTTAAGAAGGGCAAGTTTCAGCCAGGGAAAAATTTTAATTTCAGGAGACAAAATGCAGGAGACGGAGGCCAGGGCAATCGTCCAGCTAATGTGAATCAGCCGAATCAGTTGAGATTAACTTTTCCAGATTGTCAAGTATGTGGAAAGAAGCATGGAGGAGTTTGTAACAAGTTGAATGTGGTATGTTTTAAATGCAACCAGAAAGGGCACTACTCGAGGGAGTGCCGAAATCAGCCAGCAAGAGAGCCAGCAAATAAGGATCAACCTATCCGAAATCCAGCAGTGAAGGTTCCAGCCATTGGATTCTCATGCTTTAAATGTGGAAAGCCAGGACATATGGCCAGGGATTGCAAGACACCAGCCCCAGTCAGTAATGCATTAAGGATTATGGGATCTACCCCAACAGTGAATGAGACTCCGAGGGCTAGAGTTTTTGACATGTCGGTGAAGGATGCGATCCAGGATGCGGATGTCGTGGCAGGTACGCTTAATGTAAATTCTTTATGTGCCAAAGTGTTAATAGATTCGGGAGCAACTCGATCGTTTGTTTCACAAGATTTTGTTAGTAAGTTAAATTGTCCAGTTGGGTATTTAAATGAAATAATGACTGTGGAGTTAGCAAATCAAGAACGTGTAACTGTGAATCAAGTTTGTGGAAATTGTGAGGTTGAGATTTCTGGTAGTAAGTTTTGTGTAGATTTGATACCATTTAAGTTAGGAGAATTTGACGTTATATTAGGGATGGATTGGTTATCTAAGCATGATGCTCAAATAGATTGTCGAAATAAGAAAGTAATGGTGAAAACGCCAGACGAAAGAATAGTAACGTTCAAGGGACAGAAGCAGGTAAAGAAGTTCTTAACAATGATTCAAGCCAAGAAGTTACTACGACAAGGATGTGAGCATTTCGTAGCATATGTGATTGACAGAAGTCAGGAGCCAGCAAAACTTGAAGATATTCCAGTTGTGAAGGAATTTCCAGACGTGTTTCCCGACGAGTTACCAGGACTTCCTCTAGATAGAGAAATTGAATTTGCAATCGACTTAGCACCTGGAACCGAACCAGTATCCAAGGCCCCGTATAGAATGGCGCCCGTTGAGATGAAAGAGTTAATAAAGCAATTACAAGAGCTGTTAGAGAAAGGAGTAATCAGACCCAGCGTATCCCCGTGGGGTGCACCGGTATTATTTGTCAAGAAGAAAGATGGAAGCATGAGACTGTGCATCGACTATAGGGAGCTCAACAAGTTGACAATCAAGAATAAGTATCCGTTACCCAGAATTGATGATTTGTTTGACCAATTGAAGGGAGCCAATTATTTTTCCAAAATCGATTTAAGATCGGGATATCATCAACTGAAGATCAAACCAGAAGATATACCAAAGACAGCTTTCAGAACAAGGTATGGACATTACGAGTTTTTAGTGATGTCTTTTGGATTGACCAACGCCCCAGCAGCGTTTATGGACCTGATGAACAGAATTTTCAAGGAATATTTGGACAAGTTCGTTATAGTATTTATAGACGATATTTTGATTTATTCAAAGACGGAGGAGGATCATGCGGAACATTTAAGGACAACTTTGGAGATTTTAAGGAAAAAGAAGTTATATGCTAAATTGTCGAAGTGTGAATTTTGGCTACAGGAAGTTCAGTTCTTAGGACACATAATCAGTAATGAAGGGATCAAAGTGGCCCCGGCAAAGATTGAGGCAATTACGAATTGGGAAAGACCGAGAACACCCACTGAGGTAAGAAGTTTCTTGGGATTGGCAGGATATTATCGAAGATTCGTTCATAATTTCTCAAGAATTGCAACACCATTGACAAAGCTTACACGAAAGAATGAAAAGTTTATATGGAATGACAAGTGCGAAGAAAGTTTTCAGGAATTGAAGCGGAGATTAATCATGGCACCTGTTTTGTCACTTCCAGACGATCAAGGGAATTTCGTAATTTATAGCGATGCTTCTTACAAAGGATTAGAATGTGTTCTTATGCAGCACAACAAGGTGATTGCGTATGCGTCAAGGCAATTGAAACCACACGAACAGAAGTACCCTACTCATGATTTGGAGTTAGCAGCTATAGTTTTCGCTTTGAAGATTTGGAGACATTATTTGTATGGAGAAAAGTGTGAGATTTTCACGGATCACAAAAGTTTGAAATATATATTTACCCAGAAGGAACTTAATATGAGACAAAGGAGATGGTTAGAATTGATCAAGGATTATGATTGCTCGATTAATTATCATCCCGGTAAGGTGAACATTGTAGCAGATGCGTTAAGTCGGAAGGAAAGGTTAAATGTGTTATCCGTACCTGAAGAGATATATAAAGAATTTCAAAAATTGGAATTGGAGATTAGAATTTATAAGCCTGGGGAAGCAAAAGTGTACAGTATGATTTTCCAACCGGAGTTATTGGAGAAAATAAAGAAATGCCAGAAAGAGGTAATGGATCAAGATATAAATAGTTTGGTAGGTGAGGAATTATGCACGCAACAAGATGATCAAGGTATTCTTAGGTTTTCTTCAAGAATTTGGAGTCCACCAGTGACTGAGCTGAAAAATAAAATTTTACAAGAGGCACATAGTTCAAGATATTCCATCCATCCAGGGAGTACCAAAATGTACAAAGATTTAAAGAAGAATTATTGGTGGCCAGATATGAAGAGGGAAATTGCGGAATGGGTTAGCAAATGCTATACCTGTCAGAGAGTTAAAGCAGAGCATCAGAGACCAAGCGGATTGCTACAGCCATTGGAGATTCCAGAATGGAAGTGGGAACATATTACCATGGATTTCATAGTTGGATTACCAAGAACAAGGGCTAATCATGATGCCATTTGGGTTATAGTAGATAGAATTACCAAGTCAGCTCATTTTCTGCCTATAAATGAACGATTTTCGCTCGACAAGTTAGTTCATATGTACTTGAAAGAGATCATAGTTCGTCATGGAGTTCCAGTGTCTATTGTATCTGATCGAGATCCAAGATTTAATTCAAGATTTTGGAAGAGTTTTCAAGAATGTTTGGGAACAAGATTGAATATGAGTACAGCCTATCATCCCCAAATGGATGGCCAAAGTGAAAGAACGATCCAGACAATCGAGGACATGCTATGTGTTTGTGCTATTGATTTCAAAAGAAGTTGGGACGAGCATTTACCCCTGGTAGAGTTTGCTTATAACAACAGTTATCATGCTAGCATTGGGATGCCACCTTATGAAGCCCTTTATGGACGCAAATGTAGATCTCCAGTATATTGGGACGAAGTAGGAGAACGTAAAATACTCGGACCTGAATTGGTGCAGCAGACAAAGGAAGTTGTTAAAATTATCCAGAAAAGATTAATATCCGCACAAGATCGTTAGAGGAAATATGCAGACCAGTCAAGAAAAGACATGGAATTTGAAGAAGGAAGTTTGGTATTATTGAAAGTATCACCGTGGAAAGGACTAACGAGGTTTGGGAAGAAAGGGAAGCTAAACCCAAGATATGTCAGACCTTTTGAAATCCTAAAGCGTATTGGTAAAGTAGCTTACGAATTGGCGTTACCTCCGTACATGGAGCACATTCACAATGTTTTTCACATATCAATGCTTAAGAAATATAATCCAGACTCCAGGCATGTAATAGAATATGAGCCAATAGAACTTCAAGCAGATTTATCATATGTAGAGAATCCAATATAGATTCTAGGAGAAAGAGAGAAAGTATTGAGAAATAAAGTGGTAAAGTTAGTAAGAGTATTGTGGAGAAACCCAAAGGTTGAAGAGTCAACCTGGGAGTTAGAAAATGATATGAGAGAAGAGTACCCTCATTTGTTTTCTTAGAGATTCTGAGGACAGAATCCTTTTAAGGGGGGAAGGATGTAATATCCGGGATATATCGTGTAATTATTTTTGCTATTATATAATTATTATGTGTGTTCAGTATCTATTCTGTGAGCTAATTGTTAAGTGTTATCTGTACTTGAATATTCAAAAATAATATTAATTGAGTATTTTAATTTTTATATGTCCAAAATAAAATATAGATAATTGTCATATCTTCCTAATTATTTTTATGTTAGTTTATGGATTTATAAGAATCATATGAAATTTTTAAAATCTTTTTCCGGGTAATTAAAACCTATTTTATAAAAACGGGAACCAACCGACGTCAACCGTTGTTACGTTTTTGGAACCCGAAACTCTTTTGAGAACTCCTTTCTAACCTAATTGTAATATTCCGAGCATTTTCCATGTTTCGACTTTTTCGATCCGGCGTACGGTTTGTCCTGCGCGGGTCCCGGCGCAACATTTTCGATACAATATTCGTTTCGGTAAATCAATAAAACCCGCATTTTCGGTAAATGGGAGCTTTTTATTAAACTATCATAATTATCACTTCGTAATACGTGTAACCAGGCGCTGAGACCAAGACCGCAGTACAAATTGTACTGATTTGGATAATTATCCCGAAAACCGATACCGTTTGGATCAGTTTTTACAAATAAACGTACCGTTTTATATCCGGAATGATCCAACGGGATCCTAATTTTCCGTAATTATAAATAGCCTTTTACCGTATTTTATTTCGTATCAAAATCATTTGCAGACAGATAATTATATAATTTTCAGAGAAAAACCCTAATTTCCTAGAACTGTTCTAAGAATCAAACAAGCATTTGGAGGTGTTATTGAATTCGGTTTGGAAAGCTCGAGTAACCAATCTGAAGGTCTTGAAGAGCTCTATCAGATTCTGTAATCCATACACCTGCAGAAATCAAGGTTATTTTTCTAAAAATTTATTTATTTTCGAATTTATTTTATTAAAAATATGAATTTTTGTTCGGATGATTGTTTGTATGATTTGATGATTGCATGTTGTAGAGCTTGTTTTCCTGATGATTTTCATATGTCATATGTCTGATTTGGAGTTCAATAACATGTTCAAATTTGAGTTTGATTTTCGAATTTTAAAATTAGGGTTTATAACCCGTATGAATGTTCTTAATTGAAATTTGGGGGTTTCTTATTCTGTGATAGATTGATGTTGTGTTATAGTGGGTTGTGTTCTCTGTGAAATTTGCAATCTAGTCGTATAAGTTTCATGAACCAACGAGGTCTATAAAGAAGGAAGTTGTGTTTTGAAGTTTTCCGATGTTCGCCGGAAACTGGAAAATTTCACGGCCAAATTCCGGCCAACTCAGGGATGATTAGAATGATTTGTTGGTATGGTTGAGTTCCTGGTAACCTGTAGATGTGATCTGGAGGTGTTGATGGGATGAGGACGCCGGGAACGTGTTCTCCGGCCACCTTTGTGTTTTCCGGCGACTGGGTGTAAAATTGCAGTTTGGTTCCTGGACTTTTGGGGACGATGCAGTTTGGTCCCTGTAGTTTCCAGACTTTGCAAATTTAGGATTCATGTTTATAAAATGTTTAAAAATCATATTTCCTATTTATTTTTATTATAAAACTTCATTTTTAATTTCTGAAAATTCTAAAAATTATTATTTTAATTCTGAAAATTATTTTTAATTCACAAATAAATCTAAATTAATTAGTTAATTAATTTCAGTTAATTTCTAATTGATTAATTGGTCAATTAATTCAAAAATTAATTGATTAATTAATTTAATTAATTATTAATTGATTTTAGTTAATTATTTAATTAGATTTAATTATTTAAAAATGATTTAAAAATTCTGAAAAATAGTTTCGAGCTTTAAAATATTATTTTAAATTATTTCCAAGGCTCGATAATTATTCTAAAATTATTTCGGAGCCAGAATTGGCCAACCGAACCCTGTTTATTAACCCGAAATTGATCCAACGACCCGTTTTAATTCCAAAAAATATTTTAAAAATCATTTTTAATTACCAGAAAGCCTACTTATGACCCGAGACTTCTTTATAAATAATATATCATAGATTACGTGATGTATTATGTGCTATATGTGACTTGTTAATTGACTATCGGACTATATATTCAGTGTTTACTTGATTATTGCATAACTTTCAATCTGTTAATCGATTTGGGTAAAACGAAGGGTAGATAGAAGTATGTGTTGAATAGAATTCCATGAGTAAATTATTGATAGATGTTTATGATATGTGAGCAGAAGAGGCAAGACGTAGGAAAGGGAAACAGATAGTTGAAGAGTAAGACGCTTGTGATTGGAAACGAGTGCAGTGTAATAAGCTAATATCAGGCAAGTGTTCTGAACTTTCTCGAGATATTGTAGTATTTGATAGTCAGATTGATATTGCAAGTGCTTTGAAGCACTGAAACCTAAACTCTGATTCCAGTTATTGTTCTTGAGCCATAAACCTTATTCTTTCTAGACCATTGATTGTTGTATACCCAAACACGAACCTCAAGTATACGATACTATTCCACAAATACATGCAAACAAAATCCAAAACACTGAACTGAATTACGTGTACATTCAATCATTGTATCCTATGCATTAAAAGCCCAAATCTTTGAAACCCTGAAATGTTGATTCCTTTGTTATCCAATTCTTTCATTACCCAACATCCAAGCTTTTAAATTGCCTTATTGATCCTTACAAGGATTGAAACCCTTTCATTGTTAAACATTTATTGTTGCTAATGATTTCGGTTATTGTTTATTATTGTATATTCTGTTATTATGTTAGAATTGGATTGTTTTTATAAAATTATGGACCAGATTCGTGGTCAGACCATATAATGGTCAAGTTAGGCCAATGTGTGCCTTGGATACAGTTGTTAGAGGAATGCTGTGTGCCTTGCTTGGGGTTAGTGCGTGACTGATCAGCAGCCTAACCTTGGTTTTTAAATTAAAAGTATAATATCCAATTCTATATCATAACCCATTGTTCACTTGATATCATAATCATGTTCACTTGATGATCATTATTCTCAGTTTTATCATTGTGACTTGCTGAGCTAGTTAGCTCATTTGTGCGATGTTGTTTATATTCTTTCCAGTTAAAAAGGAACCAGTTGGTAAAGAGGATCCCCAGGCCAGCGCGACAGCTAGGGGTTCAGGTTGAGAAAGCTGAGCTAGTAGGCTTCTTTTGGGATAATTTAAGTTTGTAAAAGTTTGTAATAATGTTTAATACTCAGTTTGAGTTTGAAATAGTTGGGATTTGAACGGTTTGTAATATATTAGTGTGTTTGGCTTGTGTGCATACTTTAACCTGTTGCGGTCCATGGTGGTTGGTAAGTAGGGTCACTGCATATATTATTATTATCTTATTATTGTTATAAGCAGGTTATAATTAAGGTGTGTGTGTGGACCCCAAACTTCTGACCCGGGTTTGGAGGGCGCCACAAAACACACACACCCACTTTGCATGCAAGCATAAACACACACATGCACAAGAATTGAAGCTCATATATGGAACAAGGATGAAGATTCATGGAGGATTTTAAAGAAATAAAGAGAGAGAGAGAGAGAGAGAGAGAATATACCGAGAGAAAAAAGAGAGAGAGACTTCGAGAGAGATAGAGAGTAAAGAGATGAGAGAAAGCAAATGAGAGAGAGAAGAATCGGGTGAAGGAAAGAAAAAGAATGGGGGGAGTGGGTTTATATAATAAAAGGACAGGGGTACTCTAGTAATTTACAAATCATTCTTTCCTTTTATTCTCCTTTCTCTTTTATTCTAAACTCAAAAATAAATTTAAATAATGAATAACTCTCTCAGAAAAGATGGGAATGCAAAGAATAATAATTTTAGAACATAGATATCAAATTTAACTTTTCAGCCATATTTTCAAAATCATTTTTGAGCGAATGGTTGATTTATTACGGATTTTACAAGATTGCGCTCAAAATAGAATTATAACTCGATAAAATCATTTTAAAATACATCGATCATCAAATAAATCTCGATAGCGTGAAATCAGTGGGTCCCAGACCCAAACAATTATCGGTTTTCATATCTATCATTTTTGTAAAATCTCTAGGAATATTTTGAAGATAACCAAGCAAATTTCATACCTTGAACATAATCGGATAATTTTATAAAAACATTTAAAGGTTCAATAAATCTTATTTTAAATCAAATAAATCCCTTAAAATCATTTAAAAATCAACAAAGCACATAATCATGCATATTTTCAAGCAATGTCACATATTCACATATCACGACTCATATCATAACACATTCGATCATAAAAACTTTCCCCTCTTTAATTAATAACCTTTTTTTTCATGTAACGGGTCATGTCCTATTTGACGGCCCGACAATGAGCGTTTCAATTACGCTTCACAATCAATCATTTATACCAACTGACACGTCACTGGAATATAATATTCACTTAAATATTTCCATTTCACATAGCAACACATAGTTCACATTTAAATACTTTTAATCTCTTTTAAAATGGGCCTCGTTCTACCTGACGGCCCGACAACACTGCTTATCCCCTAAGCTGACTCATCAAACTGGAATGCGTCATTTTACGTTCCCGGTTACTAATATATAATAAGGAAAATTAACCAAAAATATCATTTATCCCTTTATTTAATCACATAATTTATAATTACACCACAAAATTATACTTTATTCACTTAATCACGTCACGAATTTCCCAGTCGCTACAGTAGTAATGACGAATAGCGGGATGTTTAAGTTCTAATGAAATGATATGCATGCCAAAAAAAAAATCACAAAGTCTTATAGGACTGCGTTTGATCTAGATCATGATCATACTTGTTTATTTGTTAAGATTTAATCACTTGGTTATATTTAGAATTTTGGTATTTTCGTAATGACAAAAGAATGCTAATTTTTTAAATTGGAGAAAAAATTAGATTTCATTGCAAGTTATGAATAAGGCTAGGCGTCAAATGGCTAGTAGTCGGCTCATATTTTTATGAGTAGTCTAGGGTTGAATGAGATGGAGTGAAACCCACTCATTCAGAAATTGTTGAAAAAAAGAGAAAAAAGTATGCGTTTATAAATAATGGATCAAGAGGGAGCTCTTTAAAACTCGAGTTATTAAGTTCTAGGGGACTTTGTGCCTAGTGACCTAAGGCTTTTATAGTCTGGGATCCGCTAACCTAACGCTCGCTACATGGGTATTATTGTATAAGTCTTTTGGGACCTCATTCATTGCACAGTCAAATAAGCATCTTTCTTATGTGTTCAATAATAGCATGAATCCTTGTATAACTCTAGTAGAAAGGAGGTGTTATGAGTCATTATGTGCTGATAGTCTATTCTGTTTATAAACTCGTGATTATTTTGATGATTAGATAAGTTATGGTTATTGATCTAGTATCAAGATTATATTTGTTAAGCATCCCACACACGCACGCTTCTGGTTTGTGATTTGGTTTGTGGGATTTATTCGAACTCTGTTAAAAGTTATTGCATTCTTAGAGGCTTTGGATTATTCATTTGGTTATGGTTATTCTGAGGGGATCGATTGCATTATCATTTAGTTGCATTCACGTAGTTGCATTCATGCATTAGTTTTATTTTGTAGTTCTTGAGTCTGTTTATGCTTGAGGACAATCATCAATTCAAATTTGGGGGTATGATAAGTGGATTTTATATCTACTTGAAACACTTCATTACAGGCTTAAGTTGGTGTTTTGGACTCAAGTTATTAGTATGTTTGATGTGTTTTTGTGTTTTTGCATTACAGGCATTAGTTGGATGAAGAAAGGGGCTTTTCAATGAAATATACTAAAAATAGGTCAGATTATGAAGTCAAGAACATTCTAATGTTGTATAGAATCTCGTTATCTTCGCGTGGATAGTTAAATCGCCTAATTCTGACGAGCAGAACTCAAGATACGACCAAAAGAAGAATTGTCAGAAAATCACCAGAAAGCAGGCGCGCCCGCGCCAGAACCGGCGCGCCCGTGCCCAAGAAATCAGTAAACCAGCGCGCTCGCACGGATTTTGGCGCGCCCGCGCGGCCCTTTTTGCCTCAGAATCCTGATTTTAGTAGAAATTGATGATTTTAAGAGTCCAGGTCCACTTGGGGCCTATATAAACAAATAAAAAGACGTTTTTAACAACAAGGAGTCAAGAGAGAGAAATACGAAGACCTAGAGAGTAAAAGACAGCTATGGAGAAGAAGAATTTTGTATTCTTCAATATAGTTGATACTTTGGATGCTTTTTTCGATTTGTCTTTAAATCCTAGTACTCTTATATTGTTTATTATCATGTTTTTATTGGAACCCATGGTGACGATGAGTTCGATTATGAACTAATCGTTATCATGGGGTTCTAACGGATTTATCTATGGATTTTAATAGTTAATTTTTTTACATTCCTTTGTGTGTGGTGATTTATGATTTCCTAGTTTGGTTGTGCTTATTCATCATTGATGCGTAGCAAACATCTAAGATCGTTTGTTAATCTCTATTGAAGCGACATTGAATATAGAGTTTTAGAACTTGCCATGCTAGCATAGGTTTATGTATGAATTAACATACATAATTCGTGGGTAATTTAACCATCTTATACACCCTATGTAATCACGATAGATAACTTGCTCTTAAACCATTATGTTTTCAATCTTTATAGACTTATAGGAACTAAGCATAATTGGTGTCTATTCAACTTTAATCTTAATTGTGGATGTTTGATAGTAGGGTAAATGTATAACGAAAGTTGGCATATACTAATTTCGTGTTATCTGATTAGTTGTCATCACCATCACATGCTAGGGTTAAAGAACATAACTTTGAATGAAGTATTTAATGAAGTTAGAATCCCATATTTATTCTCCTATAAGTAAATCACTTTTATTCTCTTAGTTAATGCATGTTAGTATACTTTCTTATTTAGTTAATCAACTTAATTTGTTACTTGTCTTAACATTGAACGATTACCAAACATTGTTGCATAAGTGCATAATCTGAACTTAACCTAAAACAGTCCCTGTGGTAAAGAAATTGACTTATGTCTTATACTACTTGTGATCGCGTATGCTTGCGTATTTTTTCGCGTTTGAATTACAACGAACAATTATTCAGTCCATCACGTTTCCAGAAGACTCGGGGTTAATTTCCGTGAATTTGAAGCCCGACTGTGTTGTTTTCAGTTGCCGGAAAGCAAGGCGGTCGCCGTTAATGGCGACCGGCCGGCGAACGGAGAAGATAGGGGGGACAAAATACAGTTTCACCCCCTGTATTTTGCAAACCTTATAAATTTCGGATTCCTGTTTCCAAAATTCTCAAAAATCATATTTCTTTTTTATTTTATTTTTAGAAAATTGTTTTTAATATTTAGAAATTCCAAAAATCACTATTTTAATTTCGAAAATAATTTTTAATTCAATAATAAATCTGAATTATTTTTTTAATTAATTTTAGTTAATAATTAATTATTTTATTGGTCAAATAATTTAAATATTAATTGATTAATTGATTTACTTAGTTATTAATTGATTTTAATTGATTATTTAATTAGATTTAATTATTTCTTTTGCCTTAAAAATTCCGGAAAGTAGTTTCGAGCTTTAAAATATTTTTCTAAATTATATTAAGATTCGATGATTACTATTAAATGATTTTAAAGTCAAATTTTAGTATTCGAACCTTATTATTTAATTATAAAATACTTGTTTTAATTCCGGAAAATGTCAAAAAATTCTTATTAAATACCAGAAAAATCATTTAACCCCGAATCTTCTTTAAAAAATTATATTAGTCGAATACCTTGCGTGCTATGTGTTATCTGATTGACGTGTTATATGTCTATGTGTTTATTTTAAGTGCTTTGAATCATTCAACCTTTAAGCCTGATCACATCATTTGATCTTTGAGCTATAAGCCTTATGTTTTGTAAACCATCGATTGTAAATTTCCCAGATATTAAGCACTGAATACGATACTACCCTAAATATATATATATATATATTTCATACACCAAACACTGAAACAGAATTGCCTTAATGTACAGAGACTTATACATTCTACAACTGTAACGACTGGGAAATTACGCTTGTATTATATCATAATAAAGATAAAATTATGTGTTTTATTATGCCATTAAGTGTATTTAGTCATAAAACCCTAGCTGTGATATGCTATGTGTGTTCTGTAATGTCAAGGTATTTTCCGTGTATTTATCGGGTATTTTTTTTCGTGTTAAAAGCTTTCGTATCAAAAGTTATGCGACCCGAACTTTATTTTAACAACTGATATTTCAAATAAAATAATTCGCCTTATTTTGCCTAGTATGGCTTGTACCATAGCGTTATTCTGAACATCCACTTATTTTATAAGTTTTCTCGTTTCGCGAAAAATGACTTTTTTGGGCGCCTTTGGTTGTCAAGAAACCCACAAAAATCATATTTTTATTTTTATTAAATTATGGGACTTTTAAATATTCCATTTCTTTGCATTCTTTAATTTTGAGGGTTTATGTTCGAATTAGGGGATTTTGATTCTAGGGTTATTTGATTGATTTGATAATTGATATAGATTTGTTTGAATGTTTACAGTCAATTTATGCTAGTTAATTCATCAAACGATTCCTGGATAGTGAAATTCGATTATTAGGGTTTATGCTTTAATTTTGATTTAATCGTTTATGAGTTTGAAAGATTTTTGGTTCATAAGATGTTAGGGCTTTGATTGTAGAGTTTATAAGCTTTGTTTTGGACTATTGATCTTCGAGTTTTATGTACAGATGAAGTAGATCGGTTTTTGGCCGGTGTTTGTTTAGTTTGGTCGGAGAATCAGATTCAGGGATGTTTTTGGTAAAACGATGGGGATTGATCGTGAGGGATGTGATGAATGAAAACCCCATAAAAATGACATCAAATAGTGCTATTTTGGCCCCAAATGGGAATCACCGGAGTCCGGTGAAGTCATCGGATTTTGGGTTTCATCCTAGATTCTGGTGTTCTTCACCGACCCGGATTGTGACCCGTTAATCTGTTCCTGAAACCCGGTTTTTATTCGTTTTGTCAGAAGTTCATTTTCTGACAAATGTTTCTGAGTTTTTATTTTTATTAATTATAAAAAATCAGTTTATTTATTTTATAAATTGATTAACTAAGTAATTTAATTAATTGATTTATTTTATAAATAAACCTGAAATATTTTCTAAAAATCAGAGTTTATTAGTTCTTCAATTACTTATTATTTATTTATTTATTAATTATTAAATATTTAAAAATGATTAATTATTTTGATAATTAATCAATTTATTTTCAATAAATCATAATAAATTCATTTTAATTCCAAAAATTATGAAAAAAATTATTTTTAATTCTAATTTTTCCTAAATAATTATTTAAAAATATTATTGAGGTTAAATTATTTTAAATAATTAATTATATTGAATAATAAATTGATTTACCTTTATTTATTGAATAATAATTGAACCATTTATCCTAATTCAACGAAATGAAAGCCTTTTAACTCGGAAAAATGATCTATTTTCGTTAAAAATAGTTTTAAATCCTAATTTCTTTTGGAACCGAGTCAGCTTTTGCTATTTATTTACTTATAAGACCCTATTACTTATAGAGACGAGTCCAATAAATTCTGAAAATTAGGAAACGAGCCAGAAGTTATACGATAATGTGAATAGTGATCCGATTTCAGTTCTAAAAATTATTTTTAAACTTAAAATGACTATGTGAATTATGTGATATGCCAATTATGTGGTTAATCAAGTCCAACTTGTTAGTACTTGATATATTAGACAGTTGTAAGCGTACGGGTAAACAATAAGGGCTACATGAAGTCGGTTTGAGACGCGATTGAGATACGTGTCGACTAAATAAGTATTTTTTCTTTGATAAAGACGAAGCCAACAAGGCGGACCAAGCCAGTATTAGAGAGCGGTGATATAATTGCAGTACATCACGTAACAGGCAAGTTGTTCCCTATTTTAAGTTCAGAATAGTCAATCGTTTTCTTCTATTTAGATTCTCAACTCGATAAGCACTGATAAGTCCTGTTTACATACACTAATACACAATTATTGTTCCTTTGTTTATATTTCATTTTAACTCCTGATTTACTAAATACTCTATTCATATTTCAATAGATTATATACATATATCCTGATATACTCTGATGTTGGGATACATCAAAGCATACTGATTATTCCGGTTGCTCATCTGTGGACTGGATGGTGATGATTAGGATCAAGTATATACTTGATCCTATGGACCGAGAATTAACCGGATCCTTGTTATGGGCCGTAGAGCCTGGGTACCCGACTGGGTCTATACATAGAGGTATAGATCTGTACTGACTGATCAGCAGCATATAGGTGTGAACTTGTGTCAAGTCTAGTTTGTTGATACTCGCCGATAGTGGCCTTCATTCTCTCTTGCAGAAATACATAGTTACAGATCCAATCAGGTTACCGGTTTATTTAGCTTTATTATAATGCTGTTTATATATTGTGGACTTGTTGAGCAAATTTTGGCTCACCCCCTTTGTCATTATTCACCTTGTTTGTTTTCAGTCATGAAAGAGAATGAAACCTATCCGGACCCGCGTGGTAAAGAAGCCTGTCAAACGGCAGGACCCTCTAATACCAAGAGTGTTACTCCCAATTCAGGAAGAGAGCTTTGAGCTACCAGATTAGGTGTAGTGTAGATAATTGTGGTGTGAGTTTGAATAAAATGAACTTAGTTTAAAACTTGTTTAGATAATGGTTTGTAACAAAGAGTGTTCTCTGAGATTTTATATTTGAAATTGTAATAAAGATAGTGTGTGGTTCTTGTTTTCATACCTTAACCTGAAAAGATCCTGGATAGTTGAAAAGGGGTTAGATATATGTTTGTATAATTATTATACAGGTTTGTATTATATTGGAGATTAGAAAGTAACCCCCGGATCTAAACCCCGAATTTGGAGGGCGTTACAACAACACCTCGTAACATCAAATAACTAAATCCTATATAACTATTGAACTATTGTTCATTTATTACATGATTCTTCTACGGGCTTGAAGCCATTCTTCATATATAACTTGGTATAACCTTGTGATACTTATGCATTGCATTACGCTTTTATACAAATGTTTTATTACTGTTGATTATGATCTTGTTTTATCGAATTATATTATTTAGCTTATTGAATTGTTACAGAATTGGATAGTTTTCTAAATAGAGACCCTATTCGTGGTAAGAACATATTCGTGGTCAAATTAGGCCAATGTGCACCTTGGATCCAGTTTATAGAGCATAGTCGTGTGCCTTGCTCGAGGTTAGTGCGTGACTGATCAGCAGCCTAACCTTGGTTTTAAAATTTAAAATGAATATCCAATTCTAATGACTATTTAAATAGAAACTTGATTCCTCTGAATCATCTCAATTGATCATTGTTTAACCTCAATTATTGTTATTATGACTTGGTGAGCTAGTTAGCTCACTCTTGTGAATCTTTTTATGTATTCTACAGTTAAAGAGGAAATGGATGATAGCGTGGTTTCCCAGTCCAGTGTGCGAGCTAGGATTTCAGGTTGAGTTGAAGCAAGCTAGCAGGAGCTTTATATTATAGTTGAGTTATGCAAATTGTGTTAGTCGCTAAACACGCTAATAATATACGCAAGTATACGAGTTCGCAAGTAGTATTAGATATAAATTAGATTCGATCCCACAGAGACTGTATTGGTTAACTATCTAAATTACGCACCTAAGCAACAATGTATGGTTATTATTCAATGCTAAGACTATAACAAATTGAGAATGTTTATAACTAAGAATTATGCTAACTATTATAACTACGAGAATAAGCTTGACTGAGTTAATATATATGACAGACATGGAATTCTAACTTCATTAAATACTTCATTCAATAGCCTTATTATTCTCAACCTTAGCATGCAATGGTGATGACACTAATCAAACAACACGAAACTGATAAACGCCAACTTTCGTTGCACGAGTACTATTCTACCAGACATCCACAAAAGAGATAGAAGCTGAATAGGCATCAATTATATTGAGACCCTATATTTCTATAGAATTTGACAACATAAAGGTTTAAGCACAAGTTATCTATCTTGATTACATAGGGCAAGTAAGATGGTTAAAATTACCTACGAATCATGCATAAGAATATATGAACCTGTGCTAGCATGGCAAGTTCTAAATCCTTAAATTCACTTTCGCTTCATTAAGAATTAACACGCTATCTTATAAGTTCGCGACGCTCACAAGACGAATGCGCACAACCAATACTAGGATATCAATCAATCACCACACACCAAGATATTGAACAAATTAACTAAAGAAATCCATAAATAAATCCGCTAGAACCCCACGATAACGATTAGCCCATAATCGAACTCATCACCAACGTGGGTTCTAATGAAAACATGATATAGCAAACGTAGTCTTTATACGAATAAATAAACCAAAGAACAATCACGAATATAGGTTCAAAAAAACAAGAAACAAGCATCCAAATTACAACTCAAAATAAAGATTCAAAAGAATAAACTAGATCGTCTTCGCCTTTGTCGAATTGTGCCAAAAGGTCTATTGTCGTCTTCTCCCTCCTTGATGTCTTGATACCACTGAATATATCCTAAAAAATGACCTAAATTATGTTTATATAGCAGTCCATACATCCCAGAATTCCAGCAATTTGAATTATAAAAGAATCAGGATTTTAATATCCCGACCCAGCGCGGCCGCGCGCTTCACCAACGTGGGCCCACTGCCTTTCTATACTCCCGGCGTGACCGCGCGCAACACCAGCGCGGGCGTGCCTGTCTTCTGCCAAAACTTTATTTTTTCTTCTTCTTTATTCCTTGCAGCTTCGAGCCAGTCTTTCAAGCTTTTATTCCAACACATCCTAAACACCATATTAGCATCAAAACAATGCTAATTCACCTAATTCACGAAGTGAAGCCTGAAATGCAAAAACACTTGAAAACACGTTAATACACAAATAACTTGAGTACAAATACACCAACTCAAAGCTTATTAGAGCATAAATAAGTGTCATAAATGCAACTTAACACACCCCCAAACTTGAATCGATGCTTGTCCTCAAACATAAACAGAGTCAAATAACAAGAAATAAAAATTAATGCATGAATGCAACTAATATGAATGCAACGATCCCCAAAGAATAACTAAACCACTAAACTAGCAACACCTCAGCAAATGCAACTATTCGTATAAAGATCCATCAAATCCCATAAATCAATCTATACACCAGAGACGTGCGTGTGTGCAAATGCTTACATATATACTATTACAACTAGATCGACAATCATAACTCACTACTTATCAAAACATTCACAAATTTATAAATAGAATAAAAGTTAGACTCAAAATAACTTATAACACTTCAATTCTTATATCGTAGTTAACATGGATTCACGCTTTTATTCACAACAAAACAACACAAATATGCTTATTTGATCGTGCAATGAGTGAGGTCAACAAAAGACTTATGCAATAGTACCCTTGTAGCGAGTGTTAGGTTAGCGGATCCCAGATTATAGAAGCCTTAGGTCACTAGGCATAAAGTCCCCTAAAAACTTAATAACTCGAGTACTAAAGCGCCCACTCGTGATCAATTATACATAACACTTATTCTTTTTTTTCTCAATTTCTGAATGAGTGTGTTTCGCTCCATCTCATTCAACCCTAGACTACTCATAAAAATATGAGCCGGCTACTAGCCATTTGACACCTAGCCACACAACTAGCAATGAAATCCAATTTTCCAATTTCTAAATATCCATGTATTTTATTATTAAGAGAATACCCTAAATTCTAAATATAAACAAGCGATTAAACCTCGATAAACCAATAAATCATGACTATGATCTAGCATTGTAGCAACCTATAAGACTTAGTAAAATACAAATGTCTATAGCATGCAAATCAATCCAATAAGACTCAACATTACTCAATACGACATCACAACATTAATATCAATATCACCAGTTAATCGTAAAATTATCTAAGGGAATCATAATATAATGCAAATGCATGAAACTACATGAACAAACTATCATAAAAACTACTAAAAATAAAATAAAAAAAACTACATGGCAAAATATATGCAACTATATGAAATAAAACTATCATGAACATGCAAACTATATGAGACTCACACAAACATATTCCTTCAACTACTACCCCGAAACTTAAAATATTCACTGTCCTCAGTGAAGGTAATAGTAAGGAATTAGGCATACCTACTCTGAATAAGAATCCTCACCCTCAAAGGGTGGAGTGTCAGGTGTGTCCGGAGGTGGATACACGGAATCCTCACCAAAAATTGGCCACTGAATGTCAATTCCGGTGGCTCTAAAATGACTGTGGATGTCGTGTATCGCATCCATCCTCCTCGCAAGATGCCTGTACTACATCAAACTCAAACCAGCTCCCATCTCTGCTCCTGCTGCCTCTCCCTACTGCTGCTGCTGCGATGGTCCGGCCTCTTCTCCATACTGAGCTCTCCAAGCTGCTCGGCTTGCCTGCTGCGTACCACCGGCATACATCTGATAGAGGGGCACACCTCCTGGTAGATGATCAAACGTGTAACCAAGCCCCTTAGGATCGGGCTTTCCTCCTCCCCACTCTTGCATGCTGTGCAATGTAGAACTATCGATAGGAGCACAGGGAATCTGAAGCTACTTATGTACGGGCCAGTGAACACCAACTTTCACGCATAACTTCGTCATAATGGACGTATACAGAATCGCCCCAGAAGTACCTCCTCTCAAAAACCTCAGGATACCCTGATATATCACCATCCCCAAATCAATGTAATCACCCTGCAGAATACCCCAAAAAAGACGAGCACGCTTCACCGTAATCTCATACACATGCGAAGATGTCATGATGTTAGCACAAATAAACGAGTTCCAAGCCCGTGCATACCTGTTCATGCATGAAGCAGGGAACGTGAAGTAATAAGTAGTGCCCCTCTTGAACTTCCAATAAGTCTCAGGTACACAGAGAGTAGCAACGATGAGATCCAAATCGAAGTCCTCAGGAGTCTTATCGTTCCAAGTGTCCTGGCCCACCTTCCTCACAGGCTACTCAATCACTTTCCTGATAGCCTCAGCACTGTGCTCAACAGTCCTCCCCCTCACCACCGTAAAACCATTCTTCTCCGCCTTGGTGTTGGCGTAGAACTCCCGCACAAGAGAGAAGCCTCGTGTACTCCTCATCAGCCTCAGGAGTAGAGAACCTGGGCCTCACACCACTCGCAGTAGAATAATCTGTAACGCTGCTTCCAACTTGAGTTCTTTGTCTTTTGGGTGCCATCGGATTGAAAAAGAGATAATAAAATCTTAAGTGTTTAAAGAGGATATGTTTTTGAGAGTTTGTGAGTTGGTGGAGAAGATGTATGTGTATGTATATATGGAAGGGTGTGAATTTGATAAGGAATAGAAGTGGGAATTGATTATGGGAATCGTGGGAATAATGGAATTGATTAGGAGAGGGAATTATGGGATGTGGAAGAGTAAAAATCGGGTTAGAATTGATTTTAGAAATAAAATCCCGATTTTCTCTAATAAAATTACTGTTTTTTTTCTGAATAGGGACTCGGCGCGGCCACGCGTTGGGACAACACAGGCGCTCTCACATTCTACAAAACTGGCGCGGCCGCGTGCTAGGACAGTGCAGGCGCACTCATATTCTTGAAAATTGGCGCGGGCGCGCTTGGCTACTGGAAAAATGGCGCGGGCGCGCGCTTGGACAGCGCGGGCGCGCCTAGCTTCTGTACTTGGCCAAGAATTTTTTCTTTTTTCTGATTTTTTTATGTTTTTCTCTTTTCTTCTTGCTTCATCTACCTACTAATGTACAACATACTTGGGTTGCCTCCCAAGAAGCGCTTCTTTTACGTCGCTAGCTCGACGTAAAATCTCGAGATCAAGTGGACAATAAAACGGCACTAACCACCTCGCAGTTTTCCGTATCACCATAATAATGCTTCAACTGTTGACCATTTACCTTGAATGCTTGGCCCGGATCATTCTCAAAAATTTCCACTGCTCCATGTGGAAACATAGTTTTGATTATGAAGGGCCCTGACCATCTTGACTTCAACTTCCCAAGAAAAAGACGTAGACGGGAGTTGAATAAAAGAACTTGTTGCACTGGCATAAATTTCTTGAGCACTAGACCCCGATCGTGCCACCTCTTGACTTTTTCCTTATAAATTTTGTTGTTCTCATAAGCTTGAAGTCGAAATTCATCAAGTTCGTTCAATTGAAGCATCCTTTTCTTTCCAGCTGCATCCAAGTCCAGATTCAATTTCTTCAAATTCCAATAAGCTTTATGCTCGAGCTCCACCGGCAAATGACACCCCTTACCATAAACCAACTGAAACGGCGACATTCCCAATGGAGTCTTATATGTTGTTCTATATGCCCAAACAACTTCATCAAGTTTTAAAGACCAATCCTTCCTTGATGGACATACCACTTTCTCTAAAATACGCTTTATCTCTCTGTTGGATACCTCAGCTGGACCATTTATCTGAGGATGATAAGCCGTAGCAATGCGATGATTCACATTATACCTCTTCATCATGGCAGTAAACTTGCGGTTGCAAAAATACGACCACTCATAACTGATTATGACTCTTCGAGTCCCAAACCTTGTGAGTATCTGCTTGTGAAGAAAATTAAGCACGACTTTCGCATCGTTCGTTGGCAATGCCTTAACTTCAACCCATTTTGACACGTAATCAACCGCCAACAAGATATACTGATTATTGCAGATGAGACAAATGGCCCCATGAAGTCAATTCCCTAAAATCCGAAGACCTCAACCTCGAGAAGCACAGTAAGAGGCATCTCATCCTTTTTAGACATATTACCCACACGTTGACATCGATCACATTTCAAAACGAACTGATGCGTATCTTTAAATAATGCTGGCCAAAAGAAACCTGCTTGAAGAATACGAGCTGTTGTCTTTTCTCCACCATAATGTCCTCCATAAGCCGCTGAGTGGCAATCTCGCAAGATCCCCCCATTTCGCTGTAAGGAATACATCTCCTGATGATTTGGTCAGCTCCCTGACAAAAAAGAAATGGCTCATTCCACATATACCACTTCACTTCATGTAGAAAGTTCTTCTTTTGAGCATAAGATAAGTCGGAAGGCATGATGTTACTCACAAGGTAGTTCATAATGTCTGCAAACCACGTCTCTTCTTCTTGCACTCCAAATAGCTACTCGTCGGGAAAAGACTCATTTATCAATGTCTTATCCAATGAAGTAGCATTAGGATTCTCTAAACGCGAGAGATGATCAGCAACTTGATTTTCAGTTCCTTTTCTCTCCTTGATCTTTAATTCAAATTCCTGGAGCAAAAGAACCCATCTAATCAATCTAGGCTTCGAGTCCTTCTTTGAGACGAGATATCGAATGGCGGCGTGATCAGTGAAAACTGTCACCTTAGTCCCAAGTAGATAAGATCGAAATTTCTCAAAACCATAGATAATAGCCAAAAGTTCTTTCTCCGTAATAGTGTAATTCAATTGAGCACCATTTAGAGTCTTACTTGCGTAGTAGACTACATGAAATATGTTGTTCTTCCTCTGCCCGAAACTGCTCCAACTGCATAATCACTTATATCGCACATTATCTCAAAAGGTTCATTCCAATCATGTGTAGTTATGACCGGTGCTGAGATTAGACTCTTCTTCAATATCTCAAAAGCCGCGAAGCACTCGTCATCAAACTTGAAAGGGATAACTTTCTCTAACAGACTGCACAAAGGCTTTGAAATTTTCGAGAAGTCTTTGATGAAACGCCTGTAGAAACCCGCGTGACCAAGAAAACTGTGAATTCCCTTGACAGAAATAGGTGGGGGAAGATTCTGAATGACCCCACCTTGGCCTTATCCACCTCAAGACCCTTATTAGAAACCTTGTGCCCGAGAATTATGCCTTGACGCACCATAAAGTGACATTTCTCCTAATTGAGAACCAAATTGGTCTCAACGCACCTCTTGAGAATGTGTCCAAGATTTTGCAAGCATTCATCAAAAGAATCGCCAAAGACTGAGAAGTCTTCCATGAACACTTCCACATTCTGGCCAATCATGTCAGAAAAGATGGCCATCAAAAATCGTTGAAATATGGTAGGTGCACCACGCAGACCAAAAGAAACTCGTCTAAAGGCGAATGGACCGAATGGACAAGTGCAGGTAGTTTTCTCTTGATCTTCTGGAGCGATACAAATCTGATTATAACCCGAATAACCATCCAGAAGATAATGGTACTCATGACCAACCAACCTATCAAGCATCTGATCAATGAAGGGCAGGGGAAAGTGATCCTTCCTAGTGGCCTTGTTTAGCTTCCTGTAGTCCATACAGACTCTCCACCCCAAGACTGTCCGTGTAGGAATAAGCTCATTCTTCTCATTTGCTACCACAGTAATCCCACATTTCTTTGGTACACATTGAACCGGGCTTACCCATAAACTGTCAGAGATAGGATAAATGATCCCTGCATCTAGCCACTTTAGAATTTCCTTCTTTACAACTTCCTTCATGATTGGATTAAGTCTTCTTTGCTGCTCGACTATAGGCTTGCTACCTTCTTCTAGCAGAATTTTATGCATGCAGTAAGAAAGGCTGATTCCCTTGATATCTGCAATAGTCCATCCAATTGCCGATTTGAACTCTCTCATAATTTTCAAAACCTTTTCCTCATCGCTACGTGAAAGGTTAGATGCAATAATAACAGGCAGAGTAGATGCATCACCTAAAAAAGCATACCTCAAATGTTCAGGTAAAGGCTTAAGCTCAAGAGTAGGAGCTTCCTCAATAGAAGGCTTCAGGCGTTTAGGAGCTTTGTTCAATTCTTCCATTCTAAGAGATTTAAAAGGCATATCTATCTTCCTCTTCCAGGGAGACGCATTCAAATATTGTAATTGCTCATCTCCTTCGTCATCTTCACTGTCTGAATTTCCCAACAAGGCTTTTTCTAAGGCATCAGACCTTAGCATTTGATCAAATTCCGATGTGACCACTGAATCAACCAACTCAACTTTTAAGCACTCCTCATTATAAACAGGAAATTTCATAGCATTGAACACATTGAAAGTCACATCCTGATCCAACACTCGCATTATAAGCTCACCCTTCTGCACATCAATCAAGGTTCATCCAGTTGTCAAGAAAGGCCTTCCCAAGATTATGGGAATCTTCTTATCCTCCTCGAAATCAAGAATGATAAAATCAGCAGGGAAGATGAGTTTATCCACCTTGACCAAGACATCCTCCACAATACCTCTCGGATATGTAATAGAATGGTCGGCCAACTGCACGGTCATGTAAGTTTGTTTAGGATCAGGTAAGTCCAATTGCTTGAAGATTGACAAAGGCATCAGATCGATGCTAGCTCCCAAGTCACATAAGCATCTGTCAAAAGACATCTTTCCAATAGTACATGGAATAGTGAAGCTTCATGGATCTTTAAGCTTTGGAGGTAACTTCTGCTGCAGCACAGTACTGCATTCCTCCGTGAGAGCGACAGTCTCTAAATCAGCTAGCTTCACCTTTCGAGATAGAATACCTTTCATAAATTTTGCATAACTAGGCATCTGCTCGAGAGCCTTCGTGAAAGGTATGTTGATATGAAGTTTCTTGAACACCTCCAGAAACTTCTTGAATTGCTTGTCCAGCTTTTTCTTCTGCAGCCTCTTAGGAAAAGGCAGTGGAGGATAGATATGTTTCTCCCCTGTATTACCCTCAGGCAGAGTGTGCTCAACAGTAGTCTTTCTTGGTTCCATTTTTTCATCCTGCTGCTTTTCTTCTTCCTTAACCCCAACTTCTTCAGTCAACTCTTGAGTTTGATCGGGATTTCCAACCTTCCCAGACTTCAAAATGATTGCCTTTACCTGCTTCTTAGCTTCCTTCTTTCCTGGCACTTCAGTATCACTAGGCAATGTACCAGGTTGACGATTTAGCAAGGCATTGGAAATTTTCCCAATTTAATTTTCCAAGGTCTTGATAGAAATAGCTTGACTCTTGCACATGAGCTTCAAATCCTCTAATTCAGATTTTTCACTAGCTTGTTGCAGCTGGAGTTGTTGTTTTGGTGCATACTACGGTTGCTGAAAACCAGGGGGGTTGTATGTCTTAGCTGGATACTGCTGATAAGGCTGTTGAACCGTATTTTGAGCGTTGCTCCAACTGAAATTAGGATGATTGCGGTTGTTAGGATGATAGGTGGCTGGCACAGGTTGCTGCGATCGCTGGAAGTTGCTCACGAACTGAGCTAATTCATCAGAAATTATGCACAGATTAGTCTTATGGGCACCAGCACAAAGCTCACAGACACTAGTGATTTGATTAACTCCATAATTAGCCATAGTTTTCACCTTCATTGTCAAAGCCCCAAGCTATAGCTGCATCCAACTCCAGAATTCCTGCTACTTTTCCCTGAGTCAGTCTCTGGGAAGGATTCTGGTACTCATTAGCATCCATCAGTTCAATAAGTTCATAAGCTTCATCGTAGCTTTTAGCCCACAAGGCTCTTCCTGATGCTGCATCGAGCATGGGCCTAGAAGTAGGACCCAATCCATTGTAAAAACAGTTGATAATCATCCAATTAGGCATGCCATGGTGTGGGCACTTCCTTAGCATCTCCTTATATCGATCTCAAGCCTCACACAGAGATTCTCCAGTTTGCTGCGTGAACTGGGTAAGAGCATTCCTGATTGCTGCAGTCTTTTCCATGGGAAAAAATTTAGTGAGAAACTTTTGAGCAAGATCTTCCCAAGTTGTGATAGACCCTACCGGTAGAGAGTGTAACCAGCACTTAGCTTTTTCCCTCAAAGAGAATGGGAAGAGTCGTAGCTTGATAGCATCTTCAGTCACACCATTGAACTTGAAAGTGTCGTAGATATCGATGAAATCCCTGATGTGCATGTTGGGGTCTTCGGTAGGAGAACCCCCAAATTGAACTAAATTCTGTATCATCTGGATCGTGCTTGACTTGATCTCAAAAGTGTTAGCCGCGATGGTTGGTCTAATGATGCTAGACTGAATGTCATTAATCTTAGGCGCAGAATAGTCCATCAAAGCCTTCAGATTTTCTGCTTGATCACCCATAGCTACCATAATTGGCTCTTCAATTTTCTCTTCTTCTTCTACCTTCTTTTCTTCCTCAAAAACTTCCCTACAAATTACCACAAGTTCTTCCTCGGCTTTATCCAGTGTTCTCTTACGAGTACACGAACGTGTATGCATACACCCTCGCTAGATCACCTGAAATAAAACAAGGAAACAAATAAATAACAGTGTCCGAGTCAATGAAATTTAACGACAATGTTAGTAATTAACACTGCAGTCCCCGGCAGCGGCGCCAAAAACTTGTTAGTCGCTCAACACACGTTAATAATACACGCAAGTATACGAGTTCGCAAGTAGTATAAGATTTAAATCAGATTCGATCCCACATAGACTATATTGGTTAACTATCTAAATTATGCACCTAAGCAACAATGTATGGTTATTATTCAATGCTAAGACTATAACAAATTGAGAATGTTTATAACTAAGAATTATGCTAACTACTATAACTACGAGAATAAGCTTGACTGAGTTAATATATATGACAGACATGGAATTTTAACTTCATTCAATATCCTTATTATTCTCAACCTTAGCATGCAATGGTGATGACACTAATCAGATAACATAAAACTGATAAACGCCAGCTTTCGTTGCACAAGTATCATTTTACCAGACATCCACAAAAGAGATAGAAGCAGAATAGGCACCAATTATATTGAGACCCTATATGTCTATAGAATTTGACAACATAAAGGTTTAAGCACAAGTTATCTATCTTGATTACATAGGGCAAGTAAGATGGTTAAAATTACCTATGAATCATGCATAACAATACATGAACCTATGCTAGCATGGCAAGTTCTAAATCATTAAATTCACTTTCACTTCATTAAGAATTAACACGCTATCTTATAAGTTCGCGATGCTCACAAGACGAATACGCACAACCAATAATAGGATATCAATCAATCACCACACACCAAGATATTCAACAAATTAACTAAAGAAATCCATAAATAAATCCGCTAGAACCCCATGATAACGATTAGCCCATAATCGAACTCATGGCCAATGTGGGTTCCAATGAAAACATGATATAGCAAATGTAGTCTTTATACGAATAAATAAACCAAAGAACAATCAAGAATATAGGTTCAGCAAAACAAGAAACGAGAATCCAAATTACAACTCAAAATAAAGATTCAAAAGAATAAACTAGATCGTCTTCGCCTTTGTCGAATTGTGCCAAAAGGTCTATTGCCGTCTTCTCCCTCCTTGATGTCTTGATATCACTGAATATATCCTGAAAAATGACCTAAGTTATGTTTATATAGCAGTCCATGCATCCAAGAAGTCCAGCAATTTGAATTATAAAAGAATTAGGATTTAAATATCCCGACCCCGCGCGGCCGCGCGCTTCACCAGCACGGGCGCGCTGCCTTTCTGTACTCCCGGTGCGACAGCGCGTAACACCAGCGCGGGCGCGCCTGCCTTCTGCCAAAACTTCATTTTTTCTTCTTCTTTATTCCTTGCAGATTCGAGCCAGTCTTTCAAGCTTTTATTCCAACACTTCTGAAACACCATATTAGCATCAAGATAATGCTAATTCACCTGATTCACGAAGTGAAGCCTGAAATGCAAAAACACTTGAAAACACATTAAAACATAAATAACTTGAGTACAAGTACAACAACTCAAAGCTTACTAGAGCATAAATAAGTGTCATAAATGCCACTTAACAGATTGTAAGAATAATTTCATTATCAGCTATAAGTTAAACTAGTTGGGATTTCATACGAAGTAATAAAAGTTAAGGTTGTGGCTTGTTTTCATACGTTAACCTGTTGCGATCTGTGGTTGTGTAAAGAAGGGTCATTGCTTGTAATATTTTACATACAGGTTTATATTGTATGTGAGTTGTGAAGCTTAAACTTCTGACCCGGGTTTGGAGGGCGTCACAGGTTTGCTATCAGAGCTACATGTTATAAGTCATGAAACAAGCCTAGATTGTCGGGATTGGGTAGAGGGTTAGGATTAAGAATAAGAAATAGAAAGATAGGATCGTGAGGTTGAGTGCGACTGTACAGTAGGTTTTCGGTACGATTCGTGTTGCGATTCGAGATTCTTATATTGAAATGTGATTTCCAGATAACGGCAATGGTAAATCCTATTTTCCCTGTATCACCTGATCATTCGGAGCCTTCTCTTCGAGGACCGTCATCTTTATCCATATTTAATCCACACCCTGTTCTTCCACCAATATTAACTGTATTACCTCCTGTTGTAACAGCTGCACCTCTTCATGTTATTCTACCACCAATGATGTGAGATCACCTATTCGAAGACCCCCACATGCCGATTCTGGTTCTACCGGGCATTCAGCTGTGAGTACATCTTTTTAGTTTACCCTACACCATGTTCTATACCATCAATTTAAGACGTGTCTTATAGAGCAACAACACCTACGAGGATGGATTTGAGAGCTACAGTATATGGTGAGTATATGAGATATTAAAAAAGGTGAGAATAAACCTAGAAAGGGGATTCGGGTGTTCCGGAGGATAGCTGCTACCAGGTTATATGGAGCCACTAGTGAGTGTGTCACCTATGATTATCTTGCGGAGTGGGCTATATGAGTTCTAAAGGAGTTTGAGAAGATTAGAGATCCAGAGTTTTTTTGGAGTGAGATGATGGTGTTATGACGAATGTGATATGTATAGTAGCGATGTGATGTGATATTAGTAGACTTTGTTCTATAGAATAGACTTGTTGACTATTGGATAGACCTGTTGTACTTAACAATAGCAAAAATGATGATGAGAGTATTACCACTATGGAAGCTTTGAAGTGAAGTTACGAATAAGATAATATGCAACGGTAATTGAAGTTTTCGCCGAATAATGAAGGCGGAATGGACCCAATAAAGGGATAGAGGATAAATTAAAGTGGATGGACCCTTATGTGATTGCTTCATTAACTTGATACTTTGTTATATTGAAGTGGGACAACAACCAACTCATATAGTAAGGACAACCAGATGTGCGATTTTCAAAATTTTAAATGAGTTTTCGAAAAAGATTTTCTTAACAATTTTTTTAAAAAAGTTCTTGAAACAAAATGAGTTTTAAAAATTGGTTATCAAGTTACTACTTGGGTTTCTTATTTGTTATAATACCCAGATTAATTAAAAAATATATGTGTTCTAGAAATTAGTATGGTTAAATCAGAGGGCCAAATGGACCCGCCATTACGTAGAAGTTTCGATTGTTTCTAACAGAAGAGTGCAAGTCTTGTTTGTAAAGGTTAACAACAGAATCAACGTACGGAGAAAATATTCATCCAATTTCTAAGACTATTAGAGTTTAAAGAATTAGTTGATTTAAAAGAAGCCTGAGTGCCCACGAAGTGTTGGTGCAGTGGTTGAGCTCTTGTACCCCCTTGCGGGAGGTCAGGAGTTCGATCCCTGGCGTGTGTGTGTGTTACCAATTAGAAAAAAAGAAGAAGCCTGAGCATGATCTAAGAATGTTGAGAAAATCTCCAGACTTTTCTAAGGGAAGAACATTATCAGCAAATGAGTCGATATGTTGAAGGATTATTGGTTATTCTAAGTCGCATATGTGAAATTTGAAGTTACGATTGTAAATACCGTATGAATGCAATTATGATCGAATTGTTAAAATATTACACGTGCAGGTATGACGCTAAAAACACAAGACTTAATAAGTAAGAATCTATTATAGTGCTTAATTTATAAAGGCATTTCAGCAGACTTTCTGAAGTTATTATATGACTCAAATGAGATTTATTGATCGAACAATGTAACACCCCCAAATCCGGGGTTGGGGATCCGTGTTGTCACGAGTTCCATTTCCCTTAATAACACTCAATCTTAATAAACAACCAACTACTGCGTATTGTGACCCCACAATATACGCACACACACACACCACAAGTTATAGTCTCATAGATGAATACCAAAAATAACACAAGTCATTTTATTCGACAATTATAAACCATTACACCTTAAAAGGGTTTCTGAATAATTTACATTTTCTTTGCCATTATTACAATTCATAAATATACATAAGTCTGGTACATCAATAGTTGAAAACCTAGCCTATTGGTAGTTCCTACCTCAGCTACAACATCATCAACGCCTACAGGAAACTGCAGAACGTTTCCTATCCGCTTGCGAATTGGAAGCTTGGTCATGTTCATCTTGTCTATCTGTTGTTGTGTGATGAAAGAAAAAAAGCAAGGGTGAGTAACAAGCCCACCGAAATAATATGTATAATAATTAACAATATATGAGCATTCTCATAGTACTCATGAAAGTCTTGGTCAAGAAGAAATGAACCAAGTTTGATATCATAACGCGACCAAGTCACAAAATAATCAGTATATATGTATATATACTTTTCAAAATCTTTGAAATCCTCTTCGATGCATAATATAAACAGAGTTCTAGTTTATAACTGTATAAAAATATTGTTGCAAGGTGATCTCATATATCTAACCTTGTCCCAACGTTTTTCTGAAAATCTTTGTCATGCATAAGATAATCATTAACTAGATATAAGTTGAAAAGATGAAGTTACAAGATACTCCAATATACTTATATCTTTTCCGAATACTGCTTGAACTACCACCGTTCAAGGTATAATCAATTTCAAAAGTTCATCATATATCGATGAAGTTGCACGGTAAGACTTGAATAGATTCAATCTTTGAAATATCATTTGAAAGAAATAAAATTACGAGATACTTCATTAACTTCATTAAGTCCCGATATATATATATATACACCTATATATATATCTCTCATACACTCCTTGAAAACCTCTGTTATAAAAATTATAAACAGAGTTTTAATATCCAATGAATTTGGAAAGAAGAAAGCTTTGGCATAAACCCGATATCTTGTTGATCAGGCAAATATACCAATTAAGTAACCTTTTCTACTATAGATGGATGAATTCCTCGCCGGTCATCACCTTGTCCGCATTAGGACCTCGCGCTAGACCGTTACCCGACCACTCAAGCGTGGATGGACTGTCACCCAGCCTCTTACACCTTCATAGACTGTACCCTGGCCTGTCGCTTATACCGACTCAATTAGATGGACTTACTTCCCGAATGTTGGGCAAGTAATCAAATTATTTTCTCAAAACAACAACCTCGTTGCGAATATAAAATGCACCACAGAGTCGGATCCCTCAGATTTTTGAGCGATTATTCAAGTCCCCTTCGAAAGGAAGATCTTAAATTTGAAAACGAGTTTGGGATCCCCTCTAGCCTTTAAAATCATTTTGAAGACTCGAAATTATTTTTGAATGCGTTTGGAATAAGGAATATTTTGATAGAATAAATCAATTCCAAGATAATCAAAGAATATTTGAATATTATGCTATAAATAATATTCAAATAACGAATAGCTTTTATCAAAGCAATTGAAGTAAAAGTTTTGAAAATAACTTTCTGAAAATATTTAAGGTAAGAATGATTGAAGATATCAATCATTTCTCAAATACTTGACGAATAATGAAATATTATTTTTAAGAAAATAAAGAATATTATTTAATAAAATAACAGAGTCAATAGCCTTCGAATGAATATTCAAACTAATATTCACTTATAAATTAAAACTATCGAATAAACATTATTCGATTAATAGTTTTGAAAACTATATATATATAATATACTTGGGAACATCGTCTCCCAGTTTAGAAAAATGTTAACCTTTGGGTCCTCTATACTAAGGGTATACACAAATAGTGTCTATCTCTAGCATAGGTATTATGCAGCTTATAACAATTGAATCAACAATGAGATATCAAGATTACGAAACAGTCATGCATATATATATATATCATATCAACATACTCCAATATATCGCAAGATTTGCTAATAACAATTATACACTTATCTCAAGATAATGTAACAATTTATTTACATCACAACAACAGTATAACGGGTAGAAAACTTGCCTGAGTGTTCCGGGGATAGAGTTAAGCTTAGAGTGGGTCCTGTAACCTACGAACAACAACATAAGCCGTAACTAAACCATGGTCTCTTAATAAACTAGAATTTATCCAATTAGACCCTAACGCTCGCTTTTGCACTTAACGATTTACATTAGTCGCTGAAGTACCCTCGGCTCCACCATTTTTATAAAATTAACCATTAAATGTTTTAAGGCAAATCTTTCATGAGTACTTTACCAACTTCCTAATACACCTTACATAATTGTTTCATGTTTCGATTAATCATTTAAGGGTCTCAATTATGGTCTCAAAGTTACTCGAGGTTTCGGGGTTCGCTCGCGAAACGCCGTTACTTAAAACAGTCATTTCTCATCGCTCGTAACTCAGATTTAGACGAATGACATATCAAAAATAATCTCGTAACATGAACTATCTAAACATGGCAAAGGTCAGAAGCTTACAGTGAGTTCATGGGTCCTAAAGTTAAGCACAGAAATAGTTAAGGAAAATCGGGCATTATGACGTCTAGAACTTAGCGATTTCCAATATTTTTACCACTCCAAATCAATCCCTTCCAACTACAATCCATCCACAACTTCAAAATTCAAACCTAGGCTACTGATCTTAGCCAAAACAAGCTTAATATCCTCAATCCAATTCAATATTATACCATCTCCATGATCAACTAATCTACTTAACAATCAAAGATCAATTCAATCTTAATCATTGAAACAACTAATCATCCATCAAAACCATCCCAAAATTCAAGCAAACAAACTTAGTACTTAAAGGTCCAGAAATTTTATACCTTTATTTGTGAGGGGAAAGTTTCTAGGAAGATTTAAAACCTTGATTAATCCTTATACAAGCTTGGATCTCACAAACAATCAAGAAAACACAAAGTTAGGTTTTGAAGTTTCTAAAAGTCTGATTGAAAGAACTGTACAAATGAGGGTCGTACCTTGCTTATTTTGGATGAGACTTGTGAACAAGAGTTGTAGGCCATCTCAATACCTTTGCAAAGAGCTATAGAATATAATATTTGAGTGAGTGTTGAAGGAGATATGGCAGTTTGAAGTTGCTGGTATTGTTTTGGCCGAGAGCAATATTGAAGAATTGAGAAATGAAAATGCTTCTTGTTTGTCTTTGATAAATTATGTGGTGGGTGTAAGCTTTGGTTAACTTTGTGTGGCTACAATTTAACCTAAGCAAAATATCTACTAATCTTGCTTACATCACCCTCCTTATGTCATCAATTTGCCACATGTCTTTATCTTGTGGTTTGATGATGTCATAATCCCTTGAATTATTGTACAAGCTTGATTCTTGGTTGCTTATTTGTTTTACGGTTCTCTTAACTCTCGTTCCGGTTAATAATTTGGGGGATCATATCCGAGATCTTATTACTTGGGATTCCCTAAACCTTCTTTAATATTTTATACTCCTTTAATGATCCTCTCTTATAATTCTTGAATCTAAATCCTTTTAATCATGTTACCTTATACTTAATTCTTTCGGTATCTAGTGGATTTTCGGGAAAAATCAAAGTGTCCGGATTCGAATTCTAACAACCTTTACATAAACTCATTTACTTATTGAATACTAATACGATCTCAGAATTTCCATAACAGTACTCCTATATAGTGTGGTCTGATAATTTCCCTTAATCTGCATAGTCAGCAAAAGTTACTATTCATCAGGGTTTCAAAAATTTCCAAAAATTGGGATTATTACAGTCTCCCCTCCTTAAAAGGATTCCGTCCCGGAATCAGATAGAAAACAATTGGGGATGCTTTTCTAGCATCACGCTTTGTAACTCTCAAGTCAATTTTCCCACATTATGGTTCTTCCATAAAACCATGACTAGCATGATAACCTTGTTCCCAAGCACGTGCTCCTTTCAATCCATAAACTTACTGGTTGCTCCATATAGGTCAAGTCTGGTTGCATGTCCATGCGCTCGTATTCTCCTATATGTCCGACATTCGGATTATGCTTCCTTAATATTGATACGTGGAACACGTTATAAATTTGCTATAGGCTCGGGGTAGGGCTAGTTTATTTGATAACTTCCCAATACGTCTTAATATATCCAAGCATCCAATAAATCGTGGACTTAGCTTTCCTTTCTTTCCAACCTCAACAATTCTTTCCAAGGGGATACCTTTAATAGCACTAGGTCCCCTAATCCATACTCTTTGTCCTTTCGAGTCAAATCAACATACTTCTTCTGTCCATCCCGTGGTTGCTACCAGCCGTCCTCTAATTAGATCCACTATGTCTTTGGTCCTTTGGACCACTTCGGGTCCGAGCATCTTGCGCTCTCCAACTTCATTCTGATACAAGGGAGATCGACATCTTTTTCTGTACAGAGCCTCGTACGGTGATATTCTGATACTGTCATATCATACATCTTCGTAAGAAAACTCAATCCGTGCTAAGTGATCATTCCAAATTTCTTTCAAGTCTATCGCACAAACTCTCATTATATCATCTAGATCTACAGCTTTCGCTTCTCAATACTCATTCATTTCTTGTTCGTAAGCATTACTATCTTTCGTTCATAATACTATTTAGTCTATAATTTTACTCGCTAAAATTTTATAACCTTTTAATAAACGCGTCAACCTGAGTATCACGAACGCGTTAGAATCGGAATACCACCGCACTGATACTACTTCATTTCTAGCTGCTTCCATCTTTGAAAGCTTGATTCATCGTATGGAAGTAAAAGAATTTATTGAGAGATCATTATGATCATGAGCACTTGTTACATCGCATAGTTAGTACAAAAGGTTGCCAGCCTTTAGTACTTGACCTGCAATTAAACAACATGTGGTATCCTACTAGGCTTCTATGACACAAATAGATAGTCATTCGGCAATACCTCCCCTTCTGGAAGGGTTGTTCTTCTCAGTTTACACGAAATGAAAAGGAGAGAAAAGAACAATTTAAGAGAATTATATCAAAATATATGATCATAAAATATGTGGCTTGGAATCCTATGAACTATAGAGGTTTATCACTGGAGAAGAAAAAAAACACATATACATGTATATATATCAATTTCAAGTATTATCGCATCGCAATTCACGTGCCTGAATATTTACTATTCAGTCCATCGTTCTATGAACCCATGCTCTTGCTCGAGCTTATAAACAATCACCTTTAAAACTCCCTCGATATTGAAAATCGAATATTGGATTTCATTCTAGACATCGTCGTTACTAGAATTCTATGATTGCACCACAACCTTCCACGTATAGTAATACGACTCTTTGTCGATAAGAAGGAATAAATATTTAATAGGTAGATAATCGACCTAGTTTTTCTATCAAAGATAACTTATACGTCAACACGACCCGATTAGTGGTACTCAATCTCAACATCCATACAATACAACTCTCCCGGTTGTTATCATCTCATTATTCGAAGAATCATTGCTGCATTACTATAGTCCACCGCGGACCTACGGTAGTCATTCGTTTTTCTTGGAATCTTAATAGCTAACCATACGGAGTCCAGACCCATCGTATCAAATTCTTCTAAGGAGGTAAGATAATCACCATTCATGATTCATGAAGCACACTCCCGATCCTGACGTACATACATGACATGAAGCAGATAAATTTGCAGAAGAGCTTCAATCAAAGCTACGATAGCAGGTTAATACCATTATTAACCATATGTCTTTATTAGGAGACATGAAGCTCAAAGGTTCATTTAGTCCTTTCATAACATGGTCCTGACTTATCTCAAGATAGGACCTTCGAAGATAGATAGCCCGCTCACGACAAATACATGAATTAAATCTTTACCAAACTACTATTATGGTCGAGTATCGCACAATCATCAGAAGGAATGTCAATCTTTCACACCATGATACAACCTTCATGGCCTTAACCATCATCACTGTATTCCTCTGGCACGAGCGCCTATAATTGTTCTCTTATACTTAGAGTGTCGGCCACCTCATTGGACTTTCATGATAGTAATAGTTCCTTATTATCAATATCTTTAGAATGATTTTCAACTAAATTTTCTACCTCATTTCCAGTCACTGCTTGTGTGAAAATGCTCTTCCTTAAGCTTTGGTGAGAAAAAAAAAATATCACCATTTTTCCATAAGTTATTGCCTCGGTCTTTAGATGTGAACATTGTCACGACTGACTCTCGATCATACTTAGGACGTCTCTTATCTTGGGTCCTTCTTGTTTTCACCAATCTCGACTCTCATTGGGTCAATCTATACTTTCTTATGGTTCAACACGTACCCCACCTGGCATTATTATAATTACGTCATATTTCCTTTATCAAAATTTCTATTCTTGAGAACTTTGAATATTACCTTTCTCCTTATAAGACCTCTAAGGTTATCCTTGAATCGTTCCTCCTGTATTCCCTAGATACAGGGCATATCAAAATACCATTTACTAATACTAGAACCATTGTCTATATACTTCTAAAAATCTCTCCACTTATCCTTAAAGGTTGTTGTTACCTTAATCCTTTCCAATTCATACTGTCAAAACTCATACTGTCCTTATTAATGGTGAAATGCTAACCTTTATGCATTCCCCTAGGATTCATCTCAAGTTATCGAGGTTCTATCCTTAATTCCACTTTTAAAAAGGTACTTGCATCCTTCCATGGATAAATTAAGTCATATATCCTTGATATATTATCTTATTCAATCATTCCCACCTCGATAGTTTATACCAAGTTTCACAATAGCATCTTTATTCAAGCTAAGGTCAATCCATACGGTCTCCAAAAGATAACAATGGTTATCCGCTTTTCTTTCCTGATTTGGTAATGATAACAGGTATGTTCTGGAAGATATTGGTCGTGTTCAATGTGAACTTTTTAGTTCTAACTATTCATTTATCTCCATTATTTTTCTCAACTTTCATCTCAATGTTGGGATATCTTTTATACCTGACATCTCCCTCTCTGGGTATCAAGTCACAGGTCTTACATCTTGATTGCAACCTCCCTGACTATCACATTCAGGGTTTGCCCTAAATCTTATTCCTAGAACTACAGCTTTCATCTAAGATCCCGTCCTTAAGCTCTTGAACGTTTGGAACCAAAATTCTGTAAGAATACCTCATTATTGCTTTATCATCTTTCTCGGTATTAATCTCTTCTCCAGTCATTGGCTCTACGCCTTCATTCATCACTTTTCTTGGCACAATATGATATTTTCCAATAATTCAGGCTGCATTGCAATCTCAAACAGCTTTTCTGTACTGGCTCCGGTTACCTTCACTTCTATTTCTATTTTCTCAAAATCTCTTATCAACTCTTCTGAATACTTTATCATCTTGAGTCTCTCCTTTCTACTAAGGGCATAATCCACCACATTGATTTTTCTGGATGATAAACAATCTCATAATCGTAATCCTTGATTAGCTCTAACCACCTCCCCTGGTGCATGTTGAGCTCTTTCTGCGTGAAAATATACTTGAGCTCTTATGGTTTGTGTAAACCTCGCACTTCTCTCCATACAAGTATTGCTTCCAATCTTTACGGCAAAACTATTGCCGTGAGCTCAAGATCCTGGGGGGAATATCGAATTTTATATTTCCTTAATTGTCTTGACACGTACATGATTACCCTTACCGTGTTTCATAAGTACGCACCCTAATCCCTTGTGCGAAGCATCACTATAAATCATAAAATCTCCTTTTTCCCTCCGACAACACCAACACAGGGGCCGTCACCAATCTTTTCTTCAGTTCTTGGAAGCTGTTCTCACATTCCTCTGTCCATTCGAACTTCTCAGTCTTACGAGTAAGCCGCATTGAACGGGCTGTGATCTTTGCAAAATTTTGAACGACCTACGGTAGTAACCGGCAATTCCTATCTCTTGTAGTCGCCCTGACTACGGTCATCAATTTCTAAGCGATCAAATTTTTACTC
Source organism: Apium graveolens (assembly GCF_009905375.1). Lineage (NCBI taxonomy): Eukaryota > Viridiplantae > Streptophyta > Magnoliopsida > Apiales > Apiaceae > Apium > Apium graveolens. The sequence continues at coordinate 39,615,763 of NC_133650.1, forward strand.
TTGTCAGGATCCTCCTCGGGATCCCCCGCAGCAAAAATCTCTTATGTGACAACTGTTAGTCCCTATGACAAGAATTACATAAGGGGGTTGAATGGAATTCTTGAAACTTTTTCTTGAAATAAAATGTTGTAACTCAAATATAAATATAAGTGTATTGATTAGCATAATGCGGAATAAAAACTTAAGTGAATAAAAACACAAGTAATTAAAAACAAGAGTCTTTAAAAAATTTCTGGTGGATTTGAATGATTCCACCAGAGATATATATTATATATCGAGAGAACCTTGTGTGCAGAAATGCTCACAGCTGCTTACAACAATTGAACTTCTAAGACTACAGAGAAATGCTAAAAATCCTGCTTACAAATGTTTCTCTGCTTTCTTGCTTAGATCGATTGTTTCTTAGTTGCTACTACTTGGTTTATATATCACCAAGATTACAAAGTAATAAGAGAAGATAATAAAACAAAAACTATCTAGTCTATTACAATGCTACTTCATTACTCTATTCCAGCATCTTTCAATATCTTCATAATAGTATGGAAATGGCAATGCTTCTTTGTTCTCGAAAACCCAGTTGAATAGGCTACCACATTCCATTTGCATCCACTCGACGCATGTGACTGTGTTATCACTGTCAACAGATATTTGAATTCTTTATCTGCCGGGTTCATGATCATCCGTCGGGTTATTGATCATCCGTCGGGTTTTCTATTTGATCATTCGTCGACTTCATTGTAGGTTATCCGTCGGGTAGCAAACTGGCACTTGACTCAAGACATCATCTATGTACAATTAATCATCCTATTCTACATATCTAGTTAAAGTCAACATGACTTGAATACTACTTACAGAATCTATACAATGGTGAATGCAGAAATGTGCTACAGACTTATTGTTACATAAGCTACTCACTCGATGGATAATAAGTCATCATCCATCGGGACTATAATGAGTCATCCGTCGGGACTATAAATCTTATCCGTCGAGTGCTACATTATTTCACTAAGTAAAATCTACTAAGGTGTTTTGTTCATGAAATCATCAAGTACACAACATATACACAACAATCTCCCCCAATTTATGTCTACTGGAATTGTAGCCATAAATTATGAGTTACTTGATGATAACAAAACACCCTAAAAATATAACTTTAAGAAAAAGTAGATATTACTGAAAAGTGCTTCAAATAACAAAAGTGTACAAAGTTTTGCTCACAGTCATTTTCAAGATGCTCCTCTATCCTGAGCAGATTTGTCTAGTTTCTTGAAGGTCTGGATATCTTTCCAAGCTTTCTGTTGTTTTTCTCAATCTGATTTTGGAGCTACCTGTGGAATTCCAATTCATCAGATTCTTTTAGATTTAACTTTCCTTGCATTTCCAAAAGAGTCTCATTGCTAGAGATACTCAATTGGTCTTCCAATCTGAAGAATCTTCTCACACCTTTGTCATCTGTGAACTCCATCATCCAGTAGGGCCTTAGATGCACTCTTCTCCTTGTGTAAGGGATGATTAGAGTCTTTGGGAGTGCATCTTTAGCTCTAACACTCCTTAGTTCTTCAATCTTCTTCAATACCAATCTTCTTGCAGTAATGTTGAACCCAGAGTTCTTCTTGAAGGATGAATAAACTTTAATCAGTACAGCTTGGCTTTCTTGAAGGATCCTGTGAAGAGGCCACTGAATCTCCTTTCCTACTTTGTACTTGAACACTAACCTTTCAGGTAGGTTTCTTTATGCATCAATTCCTCTCACTTCATCTAGTTCATCCAGATACAGGTTTAGATCAGAAAATTCTTTGATGTCACACAAGTACAGATAGTCTCCCTTACTGACTTTAGATTGAGCTTTGACTTGAGACTTAGATTTGAGAGGTGATAGCTTCACTTTCTTGACTGCTCTTGAATTTGTTCTTTTTGGCTTGCTAAGGATTGGTAGATTGAAATCAGGAATTGGTATGTTCTCCCATTCTATTGGCTCATCCTTGGGCACAATAGGTTCACCATGAATATTCCTGTAGGGATCCACCACCCTGATATCTTCAAATACCACAGAGGGCTTTGATGTTTGAGTTGTAGATGGTGTGGATTCCTTAGGAAATTGATCTTCCAATTCCTTGTCAACAATATCCAGTTTCCTTTTAGTTCTTTTAGCCAATTCCTTCTTTCTTGGAGATTTCTTCTGTTGTTCAACTTGCTTCTTTGATTCAATATCTTCAGATGGTTGAGAAGGAATTTGTTATGATGAATTTACAGCATGTAGCTTGGCCAAGATAGCAATCTGCTTTTTCTTTTGTTTAATCTTTTTAGCATCCAGAGCAGCTTACTTCTTTTCCTGCTTCAATCTAGCCTTTTCTTCACTTTTTGCTTGAGCAAATTGAGGATGTCCAGCCACCACACAAATTTCTTTCCCATTTTTGAAAATCTTGGCAATTCTCCTTTTGGAAGCTGAATCAGATGGATCTTTGTATAAAGCAATTGACCTTGACAGAAGCTTCTTCTCATCAGGCTTAGGTGTCTCATACACAGTGTCCAAAGGGTTCTTCAATAATAATTTTGAGTAGTTTACCCTTGGTTTAAGAATTAATTCAGCCTTTGGAGATTTAATGCAGGAAGACTGTCCTCTTTCCAGATAGTTCATGCTCATCTCATTCACACTAATTTGCTTGACTTGAGAGTGATCGATGGCTGACTTAACTGGCTCATTGACAAGTTCAAACTTCTTCTGTATTTCCTCATCAATCTTCTCCCAGTTGACTAAACTTAACTTTTCCTTATCAGCTGCTCTTAAGTTGGTTGCTGCTGCATTGATCAGATCTATACTATCTGTAACTGATGGCTTCGAGATAGTAATTGAAGGCACAATTACTTTACTGATTTGAATTTGAAGCCTCTCCCCCTCACTTGGTCCTTTCTCCCCCTTTTTGTTATCATCAAGTTGAGTAGAGGAGGGGGTTTGAGCAGCCACCAGTTTTTGAAGTAGATCAGTCTTTTGGGCTTGATGGAGATGAATGGCAGTTAAAGATGCTTCCTTGGCTGACATTCTTGTGTCCAAGGCATCTATCTTGGTTGACAGATCAGAATTTTTCCTTAATTGTCTCTTGATGTCAAGCATTGTAGCTTCTTGAAGTTTAGAATCTATCCTGTCTGAAATAGCCTTTTTTATCTCCTCAATATCATTCTTCATAGTATTCACATCTCTAGCATGCTGGAAGCCCTGGATTTGTTGAAGTTGCAGGGAGGCTAGATGTGCCTGAAGGAGCTTCTTGGTGCTAGCATTGGTAGTGGTTTGAAGGGCAGTATTTGTCTGATTGATTAACTGGATCAGGGTTGTCTTGAAGTAATGCTCATCACAGTGCTTTGAGATTACCCATGATGGCATACCTGACCTTGAACTTGAGCCTACTTCTCCCCCTATGTCCATTGCTTCATCTTCACTATCCCGACTCCCATCTCCAAAGAAATCAGCTGAACCACCAGTCTCATAGTCCACATCACCAGCTGTAGAAGGCAAGGCTGTGATGGCATCCTTAGCTCTCAGTATAGACTGTGTTGTATGCACCAAATTCAGCATCCTTTCTGCATTGTCATTGCCCTGTTCAGCTAGAAGTTGATAAGCTGTAATAGGATGAGGAAATGCCTCTGCATCAAGGGAAGTGGAATCTATAACAGCTTTAGGATGCTGAGATAGTCCTTCCCTGTCTGCATCCTGGACATTCATTGACTCACTAGCAATGACATCCATCCTTATTGCTCCAGTACCTGCATTTCTCTCATTTTCTCTCTTTTATTACATCAGGGTCTCACCCTGGCTCCCCACCCTCACACCCTCACCTTCACCTACTAAGGTGGGACTCCTCTCACTCTCTTTTTCCAATCCTGAAGAAATGGATTACAGATTTTCACTCATTTCCTCTCCTTTTTCCTGGGAGCAACCCAGACTCTCACTCAAAACACTATTCTCTCTCAATCCTAAGAGTGACTGTACAACCACTAAATCTTCTGCACTTCAAATAATTGAAGTTTGAAGCTGTGCAGAGATAATCAACGGATGAGTAATATCCATCGAGTGAGTGGTGTTGCTATCCGACGGATAACTACTGTTAGGCTTATCCGTCGGGATATAGTCACTACTCGACGGATGAGCAATATCCGTCGAGAGAGTAGAAATGAATGAGCTGGGAATAGAAACTATGGTTGACTCTATGCTGATTAAAGATATTTTAGACACAGATGACACAACAGTTCCTGAAAGAATTGGCAAGTGAGCCAACAAATCATCTAAAAGATGATGCTCACTTGCACTAGATTTTGGCTTCCCCAACTGAGTTAAAGAAGGGGAATCAGGAATTGATGTGTTTATCATATCCAGATCCAGAGAATTTGTTGGTGAGTTTGGTGTTTGAGGTGCTTCTATTACTAGAGATTTTGGCTGTGACTCCACATTTATTGGAGCCACATCAAACTGAATTTGTGAAGGTGCAGTGACTGTGTCTTTAGCACCAGTTTGCACAGTGTGTGTACCCTGTGCATCCCCAAAGGTTTTTGATTTCTTCTTTCTGGTATAAGTTTGAGGTGAGCTTGTGTCCCTAACCCTCTTGGCATGTGCTCTTGGTTGAGAGCTTTGTTCAATAGGTACATCCTTTTGGGAGGATGCAGCTAGAAATGAGCTTTTGTCCTTTTTAAGCACTGCAGTTTGTTAGGAAACTGCAGTGTGGCTAGGCTGGGATTCACTCAACTCTCCAACCTTATTCTTGGGGTTTCTTTTATGTTCACCTCTTCCCTCACCTAACTTACCCTCCTTCGCACTCCCCTCTTTGGCTTTAGTGGACTTTTCAACTGGCATCTTTTAGGAGATACCAGAGGGGGCTTTCTTTGATTTGGATTTTGAAATAATTGTAGGTTTGGCAGCTTTGGTAGGCAACTGTTTGGTCATTGACATAGTTGCCATAGCCACACTTGAACTCAAAGAAATTGTGGAGGTTGGAATAGTTGTAGGGATAGGTGAACTTACCTCACTTACCTGAGGTGCTTGCATTACAGGAAAATAGAACATTGGCACATCCTTGTGATGATTGGCCCTGTTCAAATCTGCAATGAGCCTTCTCTCTTGAACCCAACAATCTAGTTTGTTGTTAGGGTTCTGAAGCACAATCTCTTCACAGAGGTGGTTAGCTAATAACATAAGAAAGCTAGCATAATACACATTCTTACCTCTTTTATTTAACTCTCCTAATTTAAAACCTAATTCAAATAAGACAAGGTCACTGAAATTATAGAATTTATCTGTAACTAGCATGTAGAGCATGTTAAGCATGGAATTATTCACTGAATCAAAATTACTGATCCTTCCTGAGAAAACCTTTGTAACTACATCACACAAGAAACTCCACTCTTTCCTAAGACCCATTCTCCTAATATCACTCAGTTTAGAAGTAGGAAGTGCATAGTGCATGGAATTAAGCATATTGATTACATCAGTGTCAGTGTGTGGTGAAGTCACATTGTTATCAGGAATTTTAAAACATGCTTTTATCACATCACTATTGATACATAATTATTTACCTTTAATGGTTAGAGTGATGGTCTTATCTGTAGAGTTATAGGTAGCAGTGGTCCACATCTCTTCAACAACTTCACAGAAGATTGTGGGTGATTTCAGCATGGTATAGTTGAGCTTGCAACTCTTCACAAAGTCCATTATCTTGTGATAATCTCCATATTGCTGAATACCCTTGTTCACTAGTGCGGTGAAATTGTTCTTCTCATAAATGAATCCAGTTTGAGACATAATCTTTACAACAGGTGCCATTGTTAGAGAATAAGAGCTTGAAGAGAAAGAGAGTAAGTGCTTTGAGAGAGAATGAAATTAGAGCAGTTGAATTGAGAATGATAAAAGAAAAGTAATTGCAATGAAATAAGCTTTTATACTATCTCAAAAATAACTGATAAAAATAATAAAGTAAAATAAAGTAACCAATAGAAATTGCCTAAAATAGCCGTTTAAAAATAAACTGTAAAAATTCCACCCATTATCGGTCGTGTTATGCTTACAAACTGTAAGTATACTCGATGGATAATGTACAGGGAATTAACGGCTGAGATTAAGACAATTTGATGGATGAGGATAAACTGTTATCCGTCGAGACATAAAATATTCCAGAAACATAATTGATTATTGTTAGCAAATAATATATCGACGGTTGATCAAACTCGATGGATAAAGATCATCCGTCGAGATGTAAATTTTGAATTAGCCAAAATTTCATCCAAGACTGAAAAATCAATTAAGTTTCTGGCTGCATTTCAACTTGAAAATTAACTCAGATAGATTTAAGAGTAATTAAGCATACCTAACTCACTTACCAACCTTGAAAAGGTGGATTCATCCAGTGGCTTGGTAAAGATATCTGCAAGCTGCTTCTCACTTGGAACAAAATGTAGTTCCACAGTACCATTCATTACATGTTCCCTTATGAAATGGTACTTGATATCTATGTGCTTTGTCCTTGAATGTTGTACTGGATTTTCAGTGATGGCAATTGCACTTGTGTTATCACAGAAAATAGGAATCCTTTCAACTTGCAAACCATAGTCTAGCAATTGATTTTTCATCCATAATATCTGTGCACAGCAACTACCAGCAGCAATATATTCAGCTTCAGCTGTGGAAGTAGAAACTGAATTTTGCTTTTTACTGAACCAGGACACAAGCTTGTTTCCTAGAAATTGACAGGTTCTTGTTGTACTTTTTCTATCAATTCTACAACCTGCATAATCTGTATCTGAATAACCACTTAGATCAAAACCAGAATCTCTAAGGTACCAAATGCCAAGATTTGGTGTTCCCTTGAGATATCTGAAAATTCTCTTAATAGCTATTAAGTGAGATTCTCTAGGATCAGCCTGAAATTTAGCACATAAATATGTAGCAAACATTATATCTGGCCTACTAGCTGTTAAGTACAGAAGTGAACCAACCATGCCCCTATAACTTGAAATATCCACAGAATTTTCAGTAGTGTTTAATTCAAGCTTAGTTGCAGTGGCCATGGGAGTTTTTGCAAATGTGCAATCCATTAGATCAAACTTCTTTAAAAGATCAAAAATATATTTAGTTTGACTAACGAATATTCCATCACTAGCTTGCTTAACTTGTAAGCCAAGAAAGTAAGTTAGTTCTCCCATCATACTCATTTCATACTTACTTTACATCAATTTGGCAAACTTTTTGCAAAGTTTCTCATCTGTAGAACCAAAAATAATAAAGTTTTATCTACAGTACCTCTTGTGAAGTGATTTTCCAAAAGGAACTTTAATAAAGTGTCATACCAGGCTCTAGGTGCTTGCTTCAGTCCATAAAGTGCTTTCAAAAGATAATAGCCATGTTCTGGAAAATTTGGATCTTCAAAACCAGGAGGTTGACTGACATAGACTTCTTCCTCCAAATCTCCATTCAGAAAGGCACTTTTGACATCCATTTGACATCCATTTGATAGACCTTGAAATTGGCATGGGCTGCATAGGCTAAGAAGATTCTGATGGCTTCAAGTCTTGCAACAGGAGCAAATATTTCATCAAAATCAATTCCTTCTAGCTGACAATAGCCCTTATCAACCAATCTAGCTTTGTTCCTGACTACTATGCCATTTTCATCCATCTTGTTTCTGAATACCCATTTGGTATCTATTGGATTCTTTCCTTTAGGCTTGGGCACCAGCTTCCATACATTATTCCTTTTAAATTGGTTTAGCTCCTCCTGCATAGCTAAAATCCAATCAGGATCCAACAAAGCTTCTTCTACCTTCTTTGGTTCTTCCTTGGAAAGAAAGCTACTGTATAGACATTCTTCCTGAGTTGCTCTTCATATTTGAACTCTAGAAGAAACATCACCAATGATATGCTCAAAGGGGTGATCTTTTGTCCATTTCTTTTGTTGAGGTAGATTAGCTCTAGATGAAGAAACCTCATTGTTATCTTGATGTGTGATTAAGTTTTGATTGTTAGAAACTCCCCCTGAGTTTACGGATCTTTGATTTGAGAAAGGGGAACTTTCTATAGGTGATATATCTTGACTTCCTGCTCCTTTTGATAACCCGACGGATGGTGAATTTTGAGTACCGACGGATGAAGCTGGTTGTCTCCTGACAGATAACGCAGATTGCCTCCCGACGGATGAAGCATTATGCAACTCGACAGATATTGAGTTTTGTGCTTCATTGGTAGTAGATTTATCTGCATTATCCTTAGACACCATTTCTTGATCACTTTCATCATCACTGTCATCACTAACCATCTCCACATTGTCGAATTTGAAGCTCTCATGGTAATCTTCATCTTTCAGTCCTTCAATCTTTTTATCATCAAACACAACATGTATTGATTCCACAACAATGTTGGTTCTTAGATTGTAGACTCTATATGCTTTACCAACAGCATACCCAACAAAAATTCCTTCATCTGCTTTAACATCAAACTTCCCATTTTGATCAGTTTGATTTCTCAGAATATAGCACTTGCAGCCAAAGGCATGAAGAAAATTTAGAGTTGGCTTCTTGTTCTTGAACAATTGATAGGGAGTCATGCATCTAGCTTGATTAACCAGAGAAATATTCTGAGTGTAGCATGCGGTATTTACAGCTTCAGCCCAGAAATATGTTGGCAGTTTAGATTCTTCAAGCATTGTCCGTGCAGCTTCAATAAGTGATCTGTTCTTCCTTTCCACTACTCCATTCTGTTGTGGAGTCCTTGCTGTTGAAAACTCATGCATAATCCCATTTTCCTCACAAAATGCTCTCATGACAGAATTCTTGAACTCAGTTCCATTGTCACTCCTGATTCTTCTAACCTTGAAATCAGGATGATTATTGACTTTCCTTATGTGATTAATGGTGATTTCACTAGCCTCATCTTTAGACTTTAGGAAATATGTCCAAGAGAACTTTGAGAAATCATCTACAATTACTAGGCAAAATCTTTTCCTTGAGATGGACAATACATTGACTGGTCCAAACAAATCCATGTGAAGCAGTTGCAAAGGCTCTTCAATTGTTGAATCAAGTTTCTTCCTGAATGATGTTTTAATCTGCTTCCCCTTTTGGCAGGCATCACACAGTCCATCCTTAGAAAACTCCACTAGATGAATGCCTCTAACCAGTTCTTTCTTCACTAGCTCATTCATGGTCGTGAAGTTTAAATGGGATAGCTTCTTGTGCCATAGCCAACTTTCATCCTGACTTGCTTTACTGAGAAGACAAGTTACAGATTCTGCATTTGATGAGTTGAAATCAGCTAAGTACACATTTCCTTTTCTCACACCAGTGATAACCACTTTGTTGCTTCTTTTATTAGTCACAACACAGGCTTCTAAATTGAAGGTTATTGAGTTGCCTTTATCACAAAGCTGGCTGATACTCAACAAGTTGTGTTTGAGACCATCCACTAAGGCAACCTCCTCAATGATGACATTGTCCTTTGAAGTCAAGCCATATCCCACAGTATAACCCTTGCTGTCATCTCCAAAAGTAATATTTGGGCCAGCTCTCTCCTAAAACTCTGTGAGCAGGGTAGAATCACCAGTCATGTGTCTTGAACAACCACTATCCAAGTACCAAAGATTCTTTCTTTTTCCCTGCACACATCAAAATCAAATCAAGTTGATTTTGGTACCCAAGTTTCCTTGGGTCCTGCCTTGTTAGCTTTCTTTTTCTGTTTCTTAGGCTTTATCTCATTTGACTTAGGAATTTCAGATTCATCCTTAGTCATTTGAGTTGGGCCTTTGAAACCATTCATTGCAACAGAATTATCATGCATATTATGACTAACAGGAAATGGCATGCTATGTGTAAACATGTTATTCCAGTAAGGCATGCTAAATGGCATTTGTGGCATACTATATGCAGCATAATAAGGATTAGGTGCAAATGGCATATTAGCAAACTGTGCATTCATGTTCTGTGTAGACATAGCATTAACAGGCATGGGAGGCATGGAATTATGTTAGGAAATTAAGGTTACACAGACAAATGATTTACACTACCACACTTGACACAGATTTTTCTAGGAGCATATTTATCAGGTGTGTAGTAATTGTGTTTGTTAATCCCTACTTTACCATTCCTATTGTTTTTCTTTGTAGTCTCTGTTTTTACCTCAATCTTTTCAAGTCTGTCACTTAACTGTTTGATAGTCATGTGACCAACATTAGCCTTTTTCCCTTTCTTAACCTGACTTGATTCTCCTGAAACAAAGTTCTTGGAAACAGACTCATACTTCTCATTCAGCTTAACAAGTTTGGCTAAACTGATAGGCTTGCTTACAGCTGACGGATGAGGATTTTCATCATTCGACGGATAACACTTTTTGTTATCCGACGGATGATCTTCATCATCCGTCGAGTCTACATCTGTAAGCACTCCATCTACCAAATTTGGTTCCAGTTTCTCTTTGTTCTTTTTCCAGGCTGCATCACGGAAAGACTCAATTCCTTGAACTTAGGTGATTTGAGCATGGACATCCCTGGATGTTTTCCATGCCTTAATCACCTCTTGTTCACACTCGAGCTGCTTCTTCAAAATTTCTTCTTTCTTCAAAGACTCATTTAATTCCTCCTTGGCAATCTTACACTCAATTCTTAACTTCTCAAAATCAATAAACTGAGACTCAAGCACATTATTCCTCTCACTTAAAAACAAATTGTTTTCTTTGATTTTAGCATTTTCTTTAGTAAGAGACTTAAGTGTAACACGCAAATGATATAACTCTGTAGACATGTCATTTATGGCATCATTATACTCAGCTTTAGATAAATGTGCAAGGTTTGTAGTAATTACTTGATTACTTGAAGAACATCTTTCTGTTTCATCAGACTTGGCCATTAGGGCTAGATTGACATAGCTGACATCCTCATCTTCATCCAGACCATCTGATGCCCAGTCATTTTCTTGTGTTATGAAAGCCCTTTCTTTTTGTTTGAGCAGCTCAAAGTATTTTTGCTTATAATCCACTGGCTCAAACCTTGTCTTACTGGAATCTGACTTCCTACACTCACTGGCAAAATGCCCTGCCAAGCACATTTGAAACATTTGAATTTTGATTTATCCACCATGTTTCTATTTGGCTTGGCTACTCCAAAGTTCTTCTTAAACTTGAGCTTGGAAAATCTCCTGGAAAGAAATGCTAGGTGTTCATCAATGTCTTCCATATCATCTTGGCTCAAAGAATCTTCACTTTCTACTGCAAGCCCCTTGCCCTTGTTATCACAGACCTTTGAAGTTGATTCAACAGCTTCCATCTTCACTTCCTTCTCCTTTTCCAACTCAGCAACTACTGCAATGGATCCTCCTTTCTTCTTTCCTCTCTCCATCCTTTCATCCTGCTCTATTTCAAGCTCATAGGTTTTCAGAATGCCATACAGTCTCTCCAAAGTAAACTCCTTATAATCTTGTGAGTTTCTTAATGAGACTGCCATTGGTTTCCATTCCTTTGGAAGAGATCTAAGGAATTTCAGATTGGAGTCTTTTGTCTGATAGACCCTTCCATGCAACTTTAGAGAATTTAGTAGTTTCTGAAACCTACTAAAAATGTCAGTGAGAGACTCACTTTCTTCATTGTGAAAATGCTCATATTGCTGAATCAAGAGCTGCATCTTGTTTTCTCTAACTTGCTCAGTGCCATCACAGATTATTTGTATTGTATCCCAAACATTCTTGGAAGTTTTGCAGTTGATAATGTTGTCAAACATATCTCCATCAACTCCATTAAATAGGATGTTCATGGCCTTTTTATCCTTCCTGACTTGTTCAATGTCAGGATCAGACCATTCATGCCTTGGCTTGGGGACTGATGGCTCGTTTCCTGTTGTAGCTCTCATTGGAACATGAGGGCCTCTTTCTATGCAGTCAACATAGGCCTCATCTTGAGAAAGAAAATGAAGATGCATCTTTACCTTCCAATAATGGTAATTATCTTTATCCAGAAAAGGGATCTTGACTCCAACATCCTTCTTGTTCATCTTGTTGTATTGTTTTGATCTTTAAACTCTTTGTAAGTTAAGAGCTTGCTCTGATACCAATTGTTAATCCCTTAACAATATGACAAGAATTACAGAAGGGGGGTTGAATGGAATTCTTTAAAATTTTTCTTGAAATAAAATGTTCTAACTCAAATATAAATATAAGTGTATTGATTAGCACAATGCGGAATAAAAACTTTAGTGAATCAATACACAAGTAATTAAAAACAAGAGTCTTTAAAAACTTTCTGGTGGATTTGAATGATTCCACCAGAGATATATATTATATATCGAGAGAACCCTGTGTGCAGAAATGCTCACAACTGCTTACAACAATTGAACTTCTAAGACTACAGAGAAATGCTAAGAATCCTGCTTACAAATGTTTCTCTGCTTTCTTGCTTAGATCGATTGTTTCTTAGTTGCTACTACTTGGTTTATATATCACCAAGATTACAAAGTAATAAGACAAGATACTAAAACAAAAACTATCTAGTCTATTACAATGCTACTTCATTACTCTATTCCATCATCTTTGAATATCTTCATAATAGCATGGAAATGTCAATGCTTCTTTGTTCTCGAAAACCCAGTTGAATAGGCTACCACATTCTATTTGCATCCACTCGACGCATGTGACTGTGTTGTCACTGTCAACAGATATTTGAATTCTTTATCCGTCGGGTTCATGATCATCCGTCGAGTTATTGATCATCCATCAGGTTGTCTATTTGATCATCCGTCGACTTCATTGTAGGTTATCCGTCGGGTAGCAAACTGGCACTTGACTTCATTTCATTTATGCAGAATTACAAGACATCATCTATGTACAATTAATCATCCTATTCTGCATATCTAGTTAAGTCAACATGACTTGAATACTACTTACAGAATCTATACAATGGTGAATGCAGAAATGTGCTACAGACTTATTGTTACATAAGCTACTCACTCGATGGATAATAAGTCATCATCCAGGGTCGGGGATCCGGGTTGTCACGAGTTCCATTTCCCTTAATAACACTCAATCTTAATAAACAACCAATTACTGCGTACTGTGACCCCACAATACACACACAAACACACCACAAGTTATAGTCTCATAGATGAATACCAAAAATAACACAAGTCATTTTATTCCACAATTATAAACCATTACACCTTAAAAGGGTTTCTGAATAAATATACATTTTCTTTTCCATTATTACAATTCATAAATATACATAAGTCTGGTACATCAACAGTTTAAAACCTAGCCTATTGGTAGTTCCTACCTCAGCTACAGCAGCATCAACGCCTACAGGAAAATGCGAAATGTTTCCTATCCGCTTGCGAATTGGGAGCTTGGTCATGTTCATCTTGTCTATCTGTTGTTGTGTGATGAAAGAAGAAAGCAATGCATTTACCGTGTTATTTTCAGCAGTTCTAAACATGCTTAACAACTCAGTGAATGTTCTGTTTATCTCATTCATTTTGTTCTTAACAAACTAAGAATAGAAGTTGTTCAAAGATTGTTTGATCAAATCAAGCTGAGTCTCTAGACTATTTTTAAAACCCAAAATATCAAGGTACATATACCTATCATTTTTAGAACATGTGGTCCAACCGGATATCATTCTCCCATTAATGCAAAAATATGGTGCCTTATTATTGTCAAATCTTTCTCACGAGCCTATCCTTCAAACATCCTTTGAAGGTGCTCAATCATATCATAAGCATCATTATGTTCTTGTTGCTTCCAAAGCCCAGCACTCATAATTATAAGCATGAGACATGAAACATCAGTTGCATAATCAATTTACTTCTGATAAGCATTTTGTTCAACACATGTTTCATTCTCAGCTAGAAGAAATAAGGAAGGGGTTTGAGTGACATCCTTGAACCTGAGGACAATCCACAAGTTCCCATGTCAATTGAGGAAATTATTTCATGTCAGCTTGTCCTTCTCAAGGACTATTACATAGAGAAGTTATTTGTCTTATTTGTCATTTGATATCTACAATATTAAAGTGCATAAAATGACATAGTCTACAGATGATCATTAAATTATGTTCAAGTGATTATTCATTATATATTCACAATATATATCTCTCACTATTTTTATCAAATCAATAGCCCTAACTATTAATTCGGAAAAAATATCTTCTATATCATTTCTAGTGAGCCAAGATCCATATTTCACCATGCGTTAGGTCAGCTTTGGCTTTTCTCCTAAAACATGATTATTTAGGTAGACAACATTTGTCAATTATATCAATTATATAACTCTTGGATAGCTTGGTGGAACAACATTTGTTCATATTTATCTAATAAATCTCTCCAAACTCTATGCTTCTAAGTTCACAATCCTATTGTAATAACTTAGTTAAGTCAAACCCAATAGTCAAAAAGTAACAATATACTTTAACACATCTCCGACGATAGATAGGAGTACATTGCTTTGGCGAACCCGCTCCTGGTCGATCTAGGGGTTAACACATTGGACTCATTGGAAGGCATCTGATCAACTTAATATTAACTTTATGGTTTTGTTAAATTTTAAAATAATCATGATCCCATCATAAAGAGATTCCCAATTTTTCCTTGAATAAAATACTTTAAATCAATATTCGTCAATGGTTTGATTTCCAGGTAGAGAGGGAGTCACAACGGTCTCGCTTAAAACCCACAACCTTACAAGTTCAAAGAACTCGCTTTTGACAAAATTGCCTCATGTCAGAAATAAAGAAAATTTGTATTTTATTCTGTGTTTCATAAACACAAGAATCTCATAATCGTTTGTTCATTTTAAAATCTTGAATCGTTACAGATTTTATCTTTTTTAGCAAGCATGGCATGGGTGTCGTATCTAATACATACATCATTAATCTAATTAAGTATACATCTTTATAAACTACTCTACTCATACATTCATCATATGCGCATATATATGTAAAGTGCAATAAATAAACTTGGTTGGTTATGGCTTCATCCTATGTGATCTTTATCAAGCTAATGACAAAGATCTAGGTCAATCTAAGGTGGAAAATAAATACAGGCTAACTATTACATGTCTTCTTTCTTGTATTGTTTCCTTGGATGGCCTCCGTGTGGGATTACCCTTGATCTTCAAATCTTCATATCTTCATGTACATTACAAGAATGAAATATGAAAACTAATCTAATAAACTTACAAGAACTCGAGTTACATTCGAGATTTAATAATTACAAGATTAAACGACATACAAGCCGTATTTGAAAAACCAAAACCATTAACCTAAGGTCATAAGCCATAACCATCCACCATGCTCAATTAACACAAAATAACATGTTAAAACACATAATCTGATCTTAACATATCATACCTATCATGATCTAATCATAAAAACCAAATACTGAAAAATCAGAAAATTTGAAACTAAATCTGATTTACATTAAATCGTAGATTACACGGCCTAAACGACGTCAAACGCATTACAGATCGGTCGCTGATAGAAAAAGCTATCAGTTACGTTCAGACGCTCAATTCCATATGAAATAGCGTATTCGTTCGCCAAAATCGGACACCAGACCCAGATTTTAGCAAATCTGCTGCATCCGATTCAGAATTGTATCAAATACGACTCATATAATAAGAACAAACACAAAACATGTGTATATCAGTATATATACAGATTATATAATCATCATATGATTATACAACTCTCATGAATATCATATATTCAAAATATATACATATATACGCATATATTGTTGGGTATAATTCCAACTACACAGCAACAATGGGCAGTTATATATATACAATAACAAGAACAAGGCAAATAACCAAATAACCAACCAACGAAACAAAATATGAAGGTAATAACAAACTATAAAGACTGTAATTGACAAAGAAAGTAAAGAAAACTTATCTCTTATTGCTTTCCAAATTCTGATAAGAAAAAGAACACAACAGCTGAGTTGTCAAACCCTTCAAGGGGACTTGACTGTTCTTGAAGAGATTATTGCCCCCCACTTAAGCTGTGATGGAATGCAGCAATATCGCTTCCAGGATAAAACAACAACAAATCAATCTGGCCACAGAACCAACAATGATCAACGACAACCCGCACCTCAGTTTGCCCATAAAACCTATGCAACTCATATATGTTTGCGAGGTACGCACTGAGACTTGTGTCATATTTATCTCAAGTGTACATCTCAATATATAGGCATCTCAAGTTACTCTTCTTCTATTTTACTCGATGTGGTACACCAAGTAATAAAACAGAACAAGTAAATAAAATGGGTTGTCCTTATTATTTATATTATATCCTGATTAATTAATATTAATATTACAAAATATATTCAGAGTATATTAAAATAATCCTTACTCAATATATTTTATATTAATAATTAAATAATCAATATAAATAATTAAACTTGTAATAGAAAAGAAACATATAAGAGTTCCCACTAGCACTAGGCCACACAAGCATGCCACTTATGTTAGTAGTTGTAAACAACACTAACACAAGATGCTATATAAACTCAATATCTTTCTTTTACAATATCAATGTGGGAAAAAATCCCCATAACCCATTTCAAACAAGCAACTTTGTCGCAATATATTCATGGATTCCACTAAGAAAATGTCTTAGATCCAAATATGAAAGTTTAAGTCCTCATGTCAAGGAATAACATCCAAGTGTTAGCTTCCGGAAATCATATCAAAAACATATATAAATTATGCCTCAAACTTTCCATTTTCTAACAATCCCCCATAAATCCATAATCAAATTGCATACCAAATTTTATACATGACATGTTTTCAGAGTCGGTACCCTTCCGGGTTTGAACCCTCCTAAGTCTTCTACTTCGATGGCTACCGGATACAGATGGAATGTTTCACCTTGAATCTTTATCCGTTGGGTATAACCACACTCCATAGACGATGACAAGTCAAAGGCTATGGTGCCAATCTACGACTTTGAGACATTAATGGTCATGTCTCGATCCTGTTCGTCGAATGTTTCGAGGAATAACCCTTTTCTCTAATTGTGACCACACAATTACATTCACTTAGCCGGGCATCTCCATAGATATACTGCTATCATCTCGTCAAATGACTTGACCCCATTTAGAGTTCAAATAACTCTTGCTAACTAGCAGTTCAAGTACCTCTTCAGATTTATAGGGGATATACTCAGATATATAAGTTTCTAAATATATATGGTAGAGGTACTACCAATTCATCCTTACAACTTGTTATTACCACATTGAATACACTTCGAGGGATCTCCTCTCAGGTGTATTGGGTTCCCGCTGTTGATGAATTATGATGGGTTACCAGTCCCATCCCCAACCTCGACTTAATGACTATAGCATGCTCAAGCCCTTTAGTCAACGGATCAGCTATATTATCCCGAGTTCCTATGAACTCTATAGCAATAATCCTATCAGATGCAAGACCACTTATAGACTTTAGTCTAACTTGGATGTGTCTCTTTGTTGTAGCATTATACTTTACACTTCTGACTTTGTCGATAGTTGTACGACTATCACAATGAACAGAAATGGCAGGAAGTGGCTTGCTTACTACAGGTAACATACTCGTGAGTCCATGTAACCATTCAGCCTCCATCCCCGTGGCATCAAGTGCACACAACTCAGCCTCAAAAGTAGACCGAGTAATCAAAGTCTGTCTAGATGACTTCCAAGACACTGCTCCACCCGCAAGGGTAAACACATATCCAGTCACTCCATTGGAACCAGATTTTTTAGCTATCCAACTTGCATCACTGTACCCCTCGAGTACCCCCGGAAATCTACGGTAATGCAAGCCAAGGGAAATAGTTCCCTTCAGATATCTAAGAACTCTATCCAGTGCCTCTCAATGAGTCTTGTTTGGAAAGCTTGTATATCTAGCCAACTTAGACACATAATAAGAAATATATGGCCTAGTCACATTAGCAAGATATTACAAACTCTGAATAATCTGAGAATACCTTAACTGAGAAACAGGAAATCCTGAACTATTCTTGACTAAGGCAACTTTTGAATCATATGGTGTACTAGCGATTCTACAATTTGAATAACCGTACTTCTCAAGTATAGATTTATCTATATAATGAGACTGTGACAAAGTTATTCCATCAGTTGACTGAGTCAACTTGATCCCAAGAATCATACTAGCCTCACCCATATCCTTCATCTCAAAGTGCCTCTTCAAGAAACTCTTTATCTCGTTAATAATCTCAGTATTGGTTCCAAACAACAAGATGTCATCTACATACAAGCACACGATCACACAATCATTACCTCTAACCTTATAGTAGACACACTTGTCACTTTAATTAATTAAAAACTCGAAGTCTAAAACAGTTTTATTAAACTTTTTATGCCAGTCTATAGGTGCTTGTTTAAGGCCATAGATGGACTTGAATAGTCTACATACTTTCCTCTCATTACCAGAAGCAACAAATCCCTCAGGTTGATCCATATAAATCTCTTCTTCAAGGTCACCATGAAGAAAAGCTATCTTTATATCCATTTGATGGATTATAAGACCATGTAGGGAAGCCAATGTAATAAGCATTCTGATTGTTGTCATTTGGGAAACTGGAGAATATATATCAAAATAATCAATGCCTTCCCTTTGCCTAAAGCCCTTAACAACTAGCCTAGCCTTGTACTTATCTATTGAGCCATCAGGGTTTAGCTTCCTCTTGAAGATCCATTTACATCCAATAGTAGAACACCCAGGAGGGAGATCAACTAACTCACATATTCCGTTTGAAACAATTGAGTCAATTTCACTCTTTACAGCACCTTTCCAATGCCTTGACTCCGAAGAATCCTTGGCTTGACGGAAATTAAAGTCTCATCCTCGATATTGTAAGTGATAAAGTCACTTCCAAAGTCCTTGACTCCCTTTGCACGCTTACTCCTTCTAGGTTCCTCTACTTCATTAGGAGTGGAGCTATTACCAGGATCCACCCCCACATTTGTCATCTTTTCCACATGATCAGGAATAGAAGTCGATGTGTGAGTGAGATCATCCTTAGAACTACCCAAAGGTATACCAGTCTTCATAGGGAATACTTCCTCAAAGAAAGTTGCATCACGAAACTCAACTATCATATTCGCCACAATACCATCTATGTAAGATTTTAATACTAAAAATCTCATAGCAGTTTTGGTTTCAAGATAGCCCAAAAAGATACAATCAGCAGTTTTCGGACCCAGTTTCTTTTTCTTGTGTTCAGGGACAAGCACCTTAGCAAGGCACCCCCACACACGAAGATAACTCAAACTTGTCATACACTTTCTCCATAATTCATATGGTGTCTTGTCCATATGTTTCAGAGAGACTCTATTTAGAATATTGGAAGCCGTATTCAGAGCATCTCCCAACATGTACTTGGGCAACCGAGAATTAATTAGCATACTGTTAATCATGTCTTTAAAAGTCCTGTTCTTTTGTTCTGCCACCCCATTAGACTCATGTGTGTATGGTGGAGTAACCTCATGAACTATACCATTTCTTGCGCAAAATTCATTAAACGAGATACTCGTATACTCACCACCTCTATCAGACCTCAAACGTTTAAGTACTTTGCCAATTTGTGTTTCAGCTTCATTTTTATACATAATGAATTTATCTAGTGCTTCATCCTTATGTTTAAGAAAATAAACATAACAATATCTACTACAATCATCTATAAAGGTAATGAAATATCTATAGTGATCCTTACTCAACACACCACCAAATTCACATATGTCTGAGTGCACTAAATCTAACAAGTCTGAATCCCTAACAACATTATGAAAGGGTTTCCTTGTTTGTTTAGCAGTTACACACACTTGACACTTAGATTTCTTATCAATGGAGTACTTTGGAATCAACTCTAAATTCAACATATTCTTTAGAGCTCCAAAATTTAAATGACCAAGTCGTAAGTGCCACAAATCAGATGATTCTACACAATTAACAGAAGGTGCAACACTATCATTAATAAAACCACCCAAAACGGGTTCAACATTTATTTAAAAAAACCATCAGACAAGTAACCCTTGCCAAAGAATGTACCAGTATGAATAATAACTACTTTATTACACTTTAAAGAAAGTTCAAAGCCGTTTTTAACTAAATAACTTCCATTTATAATATTTCTACGAATAGAGGGAACATGATGCACTCTAGTGAGAGATAAAATACGCTCAGAAGCAAACTTTAGGTCCACGTTTCCTATTCCAAGTACTTGTGCAACAATAGCATTCCCCGTCATCACTGTAACTCCATGACTCTGTTGATAAGATACAAACAAGCTAATATCAGCAAAAATATGTACATTAGCTCCAGTATCAATCAACCACTCATGTGACAGATCAGTGGAAATTAGTACAGGGTTGTAAGTAACATACCCGTCATCGGTTCCAGAGGCAACAACCTCACCAATGACAATGTTAACTACTGGCCCACTCCTGGTTCCAAGTCCAAGCACAGTATTTGCTTGAGCTACCACTCCAGCTTTCTTAGCTTTCTTACTTGGACAGTCCTTGCTCCAATGACCAACCTGTCCACAAGACCAACATGGTTTGTTCGCCTTTGGTTTCTTAGGCTTGTTCTTGTCAGGTTTAGTGTTACCCTTCTTAGTGACTACCTTTCTTTTTTGTCCTACAGTCACTACATTCACCTTCGAGCTCCCATGTTCCACAGGCAACACATATCCCTGTTTGGACTTGTGCTGCTCCTGTACAGAGATGTCCAACATCAACTTAGTCCATGTGATCTCTCCTTTCTGTCTTTTCAGGGAGAGAGCAAACTCTTCCCATGACTTAGGGAGCTTTTCAATCACAGACATCACTCGAAACTTCTCAGGAAAGACCATATCGGACTCACCCAAAGCATGAACCAACATCTCAAACTCATGAATATGTTCGAGCATGGATCTCCCATCCACCAACTTGAAATCAAGAAACCTAGCCACAAAATACTTCTCAAGACCTTAAGAATCAGTATTATGGGTTTGGTCCAACTTATCCCATAAGACTTTAGCAATACAGGCATCTGATGAATAAACATCGAACAAGGTGTTCTCCAAGGCTGCCAAAATGGCTGCCCTGGCCACCCTATCCTTCTCAGCCAATAAAGCATAAACCTTAACAGATTCAGCTTTCTCTTGATCCAACCCAGGAGGATCATACTGTACCACTAACCATAGACCCTTAATCGTTAACCAGAATTTCAATTTTTTTCTCTGCCAATGAGAAAAAGAAGCTCCACCACTAAATTTATTAGGCATACCCGATAAATCAATTGGCCAGGGAAACGATACGTGGTCCGGTCAATGGTAGTAGTACCACCAGAACCAGAACCAGTCTCAACAGTTTTAGGAACATCACAAGTTTCGTTAACCATCTTGCTAATTAACTATATATAACTATAATCTCTTCAAGATTGTTGGGTATAATTCTAACTACACAGCAACAATGGGCAGTTATATATATACAATAAAAAGAACAAGGCAAATAACCAAATAACCAACTAACGAAACAAAACACGAACGCAATAACAAACTATAAAGACTGTAATTGACAAAGAAAGTAAAGAAAACTTATCTCTTATCGCTTTTGAAATTCTGATAAGAAGAAGAACATAACAGCTGAGTCGCCAAACCCTTTAAGAGGACTTGACTGTTCTTGAAGAGATTATTGCCCCCCACTTAAGCTGTGATGGAATGCAACAATATTGCTTCCAGGATAAAACAACAACAAATTAATGTGGCCACAGAACCAACAATGATCAATGGCGACTCGCACCTCAGTTTGCCCATAAAACCTACGCAACTCATATATGTTTGGGAGGTAGGCACCGAGACTTGTGTCATATTTATCTCAAGTGTACCTCTCAATATATAGGCATCTCAAGTTACTCTTCTTCTATTTTACTCGATGTGGTACACCAAGTAATAAAACAGAAAAAAGTAAAAAAAATGGGTTTTCCTTATTATTTATATTATATCCTGATTAATTAACATTAATATTACAAAATATATTCAGAGTATGATTAAAATAATCCGTACTCAATATATTTTATATTAATAATTAAATAATCAATATAAATAATTATACTTGTAATAGAAAAGAAAAATATAAGAGTTCCCACTAGCACTAGGCCACATAAGCATTCCACCTATGCTAGTAGTTGTAAAAAACACTAACACAAGATGCTATATAAACTCAATATCTTTCTTTTACAATATCAATGTGGGACAAAATCCCCATAACTCATTTCAAACAAGCAACTTTGTCGCAATATATTCATGGATTCCACTAAGAAAATGTCTTAGATCCAAATATGAAAGTTTAAGTCCTCATGTCAAGGAACAACCTCCAAGTGTTAGCTTCCAGAAATCATATCAAGAACATATATAAAATATGCCTCAAACTTTCCATTTTCTAACAATCCCTCACAAATCCATAATCAAATTGCATACCAGATTTTATCACCACGCATCCCGCTCTCGCGATCTACGCTCTATCGGTATCCACACGACTGCTTGAACTCAAGGATTGAATGTGTACTAGCACAAACTCATTTTTTTCTTTCTCTCTCCATCTTCTCCCTTGGTGGCTAGGGTTTTATAAAAGTCTTGCTTGCAAAATCAGCCACACAAGAGATATTATATAGAGAGTAGAAAAACGAATTATAACTTTTAACTAATTAGGAGTTATTATTAATTCAAAATTCCTATTTGTATTATAATTAAGTCTCACTTAATTATTTAACAAATAAATTTCATAATTAATATTAGTAAATTTGAATATCAATATTTATCTAATTAATTAAGTCATACTTAATTAATATTATATATAATTCGAATTACTTTAAAATAATTTAAATCCAATTTAAATTAAATAATTCTTCAAGCAGTCTTAGTGTGTGACCCTATAGGTTATTATTACGTTGGCAACGAATTTTAAATCTAATTTAAAATTGTAAACAATAAACGGCATCTAGTAATACATTATTGCTACCCAAGTAATAAAAATTGAATCGGTGATCGATTAAACCTTTTGTGAATAATGTACAACGTAATATAATCCTTTTAACTAAATATTATAGATTAAACTAGAGGCATGTAATGTATCATCCTCATCATAGTTTAATCCAAGTTTCCTTGATCAATGAGTAGACTATCATATCAAATCAACATTTGAGCGTGGCCACGCATTTCATATATAGTCTAGCTCACACAAGAGGCCAATAATATCACTCCTAAAATAGGAGGGTTAAATCCCATCTAGATCATTCATATTTCTTATACGATTCATAATATACCCAATGTCCACTTTTATCATTACCCGGTCAAGGATAACTTTTAGTGGAATCAATGTATATTAATTCTCGTATAGAAATATAATAACTTCAGGTCTAAGGACCATTACATCATTATCACTGTGAGAATTACTTATGACACAACAGACATGTAGAATCTCACATTGGGTATGTCTAGCACCATGTACATATACATCTTCCTGTATTTTTTACTTTAGTATCACTATACCTATGATCAATGAGATATGATCATCAGTCAACAAACACACCAGTCTTAATACATTATTATTGTCCCTTAATAATAATACTCGACTAGGGACCTTTAGGAATATTGATACTATTCTCATAATCTCATTTCTAAGTCACGTACTTAGAGATATAAAATTGCATATCATATTCCAAGGACATTTATTAATCTAACATTTATATCGCAGTAAATTAAGAATTAATAAATTATAAAGAGAATGATCGATAGAACATAAACATTAATAATCCTAATGTCTTAAACTAAAACATCATAGTGTTGTCTCTAGGGCACAAACACTAACAGTTTGATGTGGTTTTCTCAGGGTTTTCATTCCAAATCATCTTAGCAATCTAACTCTGGCCATAACATCTCAGAATAACCCTCAGAGCTCCAACTCCGATCAAATCAACTCCATCTCCGGTGAAAGAACGATTGTCTTCATTTGTACATGAAACGTCACGTTCTATAGTGCAAATCAAAGCTTGAACACTGTATAATCAAAGCCCTAACATCTAAGGAACCAAATATTCATAAAAATTAAAAACATATAAAACAAAAACTGACATAAACCCTAACAATCAAACTTTACTATCTAGGAATCGTTCGTTCAATTAAATACCATGAATCAATCAGAAATCATCATATAAAGCTATATCAATCATCAAATCATCCTAATAACCCTAGAATCAAAAAGACCCATTCGAACATAAACCCTAGAAATCGAAAATCAAAATATACGATTTAAAACATGAAATTGATGGTTGAAACAGAAAGAACAGATCAAAACCTTTGATTTGAGTACATGAATCAATCGATTTAGTGCAGAAATCAGCTTGAAATCACGGTTTGATTCTTTAACCCGATTGCAAAGATCCTACCAGAATTTCAGAGAATTATCTGATTTTTCTGATTTTTAATTATTAATTATAATTAATTAAATAAAAATTAGGTAATTTATAGTAGTAATATTAATACTCCTAATTAAAATTAATTGGCCCCTAATTTTATAATTTTTGAGTATTAAATTTTAATTTTTAAATATTTTATAGATACAATATATATGTCAAAAATTCTCAAAAATTGTGAATAATTAAAAAATGCAAAGAAATGGTATATTTGAAAGTCCTATAATTTTATAAAAATAAAAATGTGATTCTTGTGGGGTTTTTAACACCCAATGGGGCCCGGAAAAGTCATTTTTTGCGAAATGAGAAAATTTATAAAATATCTAGATATTTAGAATAACGCGATGGTACAAGCTGTCCTAGGGAAAACAAGACCAATTATTTTATTTGAATTATCATCTATTAAAACATAGTTCGGGTCGTATAACCTTTGGTACAAAGGCTTTAAATACGAAATAAAATATCCAAAAAATACCCTGAAAATATCTGGACAATACAGTATACATATAGCACGTAGCAGTTATGATTTTATAGCTAAGTACACATAAATGACATAATGAAACACATAATTTATCTTTATTATGATATAATACAAGCGTAATTTCCCAATCATTACAATACCTATAAATTTAATTAATCATTTTTGTAGGTTTGTCTTTCCGCAAAACATGATAAATGGTACCTTGATAGTGGGTGTTCAAGACATATGACCGGAAATAAGTCACTCTTGAACAACATTATAATGGTCACCGCGGGGAGCGTGACATTTGGAGATAATAGCAAAGGAAATATTGTCGGTATTAGAGATATCAGAAAAGGTAAAGTTAAAATTTCCGACATTCAAATAATCACCTGATTAAAGTACAATCTTCTCTTCATTAGTCAACTATGTGACAATGAATAAAAGGTAATTTTCTACACTACTCATTTTTCTATTCTAGATAAATCCGGAAAATTGTTCCTCACTTGCCCTCGAAATAAAAATGTCTATACATATGACATGAGCAAGCAAGTGAATGTATGCCCTAATCACTATAAATGATGATCCATGGATATGGCATCGAAGATTAGGGAATTCCAACATGAAGTTGATAAAGAATATATCAACTAAAGACCATGTATGAGGTATACCAAAGTTAAATTATAATAAAGATCATACTTGTGAAGCTTGCAAAATTGGTAAACAAATTCGAGCCTCTCATAAAGCAAAATTTATGGTATCTAACTCAAGACCTCTCGAGCTATTACATATGGATCTTATTGGTCTGATTCCTATTCAAAGTCTCGGAGGTTGTTTATATACGGTTGTAAGACATTCCTCTCTGCTTTAACTGTATCAGGTTCACGATTTACGTGGATGGAATTTCTCAAAGCTAAAAGTGATGCTTTTGAATCCTTTTCTTCTTTGTGTAAAAGGATTCAAAATCAACAAAATAAAACCATGGTCTATATAAGGACTGATCATGGTAAAGAATTTGAGAATTCAAATTTTACCAACTTTCCTGATGAATATGGCATCACACATAATTTTTCCGCTTCATATACTCCAAAATCAAACGGAGTGGTTGAAAGGAAAAATAGAACACTCCCGGAAATGGCTAGCACAATCCTAAATGAATATCGTCGACCTAAATATTTTTGGGCTGAAGCTATGTGAACGGCTTGCCATATTCTTAATCGGGTTTTGCTACGATCGATAAATCAAAAGACTCCTTACGAGCTCTATTTTGGCAAAACTCCAAAGTTAAGCTATTTTCAAGTATTCGGAAGTAAATGATTCATATTAAATTTAAAAGATTACCTTACAAAGTTTGATCCTAGATCTGATGAAGGTATATTTCATGGATACTCGAATAATAGTAAAGCTTATTAAGTGTTTAATCTAAAGTCGCTTGTGGTGGAAGAACGAATGAGTGTTGCATTTGATGAAATTAAACCACCCGCGAAATATAAAGATCTTGTCGACCAAGAAAATGTTGAACAAGATAATATTGAAACTATTATTCGACAATTCAAAAAGATGGATCTCGGGACTCCCATTCATAAAATCCATTAAAAATATATTAAAAAGAAGATGAACTTCCCTAAGCAATTCCTACTATAAAAAGTCATCCATTAGATAATATTTTTCGAAACTTTAGGAAGGGAGTTCAAATGCGGTCACAAGTTTAAAAGGTTGTGAATCATCTTAGTTCTCTATCTCAAATAGATTCTAAGACCGCGAAAGAGGCTTTATTAGACAAGGATTGGATCACCTCTATGCAAGAGGAATTACTCTAATTTTCTCATAATAAAATATGAGAACTTGTCCCTAAGCCTCGTGATACTTCTATAATTGGTGCAGAATGGGTATTTCACAAACAATTAGATAAAAATAGAACCGTAGTTCGAAATAAAGTGAGATTAATGGCACAAGGTTATACCCAAATGGAAGGTATAGACTTTGATGAAATATATGCACCGGTAGCAAGAAATGAATCAATTTGAATGCTATTGTTCTATGCATGTCATAAAAAATTCAAAGTTTACCAAATTGATGTGAAATCTGCATTCTTAAATAGGATCTTGGAAGAAGAAGTATATGTAAAACAACCTCCCAGTTTTGAAGATATAACTCATCCAGATTATGTCTATAAATTATATAAAGCTCTATATGGTTTGAAACAAGCTCCAACAGCTTAGTATGAAAGGTTGAGCAAGTTCCTTTTAGAAAATCAATTTAAGATGGGAATAACCGATAAAACCTTATTTACGAGGCAAGAAAAAGATGATATTGCTCGTAAATATATACGTAGATGATATCATATTTGGCTCAATAAATGATGCACTATGTAAAAAATTCTATGATAATATGAGTAAAGAATTTGAGATGAGTATATGGTAGAATTAAACTTCTTTTTAAGATTGCAAATAAGGCAATCTGATAAAGGGATCCATATCTCTCAATCAAAGTATTGTAAAGAGATGTTGAAAAAATTTAAAATGGATAATGCCAAACCCATGTCTACTCCTATGTATACATCCGACAAATTAACGGAAGATTCGAAAGGAATTCCCGTTGACACAAAGAAATATCGGGAAATGATCGGTAATTTGCTCTATCTCACTGCAAGTCATCCCGATATTCAATATAGTGTTTGTAAGTGTGCTAGATTTCAAGTAGAACCAAAAGAATCTCATTTATCCGCAGTAAAAAGGATATCGAGATATCTTAAAGGAACCACTGCCGTTGGTCTTTGGTATCCTAAAGGAATATCATTTGACTTAGTATATTTTTCTGATTCAGACTATTCCGGGCATTTAGTCAACAGAAAAAGTACTAGTGGTACTTGGTTTCTCAATGGATGCCTAGTTTCTTGGTTTTCAAATAAATAAAATTACGTATCCATCTCGACAACAAAACCTGAATATATAGCGGCCACAAAGTGTTGTGCTAAAATATTATGGAAGAGCAAACACTAGCAGATTATAATATAAAGTTTGATGTGATCTTAATCTTATGTGATAATACGAATGCTATTGATCTTAGCAAAAATCCCGTATTACATTCAAGATCTAAATATATAGATGTGAAACATCATTTCCTACGTGATCATGTCAATAAAGGTGATATAAAAATGACTCATATTGATACTGAGTTTAACCTCGCTGACATATTCACGAAACCTTTGAATTCCGAAAGACTCACTAAACTTCGCTTGGATTTAGGTATGTTGGAATCAATAAAATAGATAGTCTATATAAAGAATCACATGTTTTACTCTATATATATGTGTGTGTGATAATTTTTGAGCCATCTCACGAAAAAAATATTTTTCCGATCAAGTTATTAAGAATATTTTAAATTCAGATTTAACAATAAAGAAATTTATTGGTTAGATTTAAAGAGAACTTAAATATCTTAGATTAACTGGGAAAATAAAATTATTCAAGTGAATCTTCTTATTCATTAAGATTTATAAAGGGATTATAATTTATTCTCATAGATAATATTATTATTGTATACATAGATGTTTTGAAAAATATTCTTACAAAAATAGTAAATATATATATACTTGGATTTTTTTGAAAAATATTTTTACAAAAACATTATATATATACAATTATTTTCTGGATTAATATTTATTTATTTTCAAATCCAACCCAAACAAAAAAATATCTTGGCCCAAATCAAATTTACTCAAACCCATATATATATATATATATATATATTATAAAACTATAAAAATATATTTTCAAAAAAAGGCCAGCTATTTAATCAAAGTCCAACCCAAATTCATTTTATCAAACCCATTTTATACAAACCTTCAATCCTGGCTGTTAATCCTCAACCCTAGCAAATCCTGGTTGTCCATTCAATAAAATATATATACAAACATTGTTTGTATAGTGCAGTTCACTCGTCTCTCTAGAAACCCTATGCCCAAACTCTCTCTTTCTGTCTCTCTCTCTCATCACATCAATTCTCTCCTCTATCAAACCCTAAATATTGATTTTCGATCAAATCTCTTCCTTTTTCGATGTGATTAGATAGATTTCTACACTATCTATGTTCTTAATTCTTGATTATCATCAGTTATTCTTCAGAATGATGAAATCTATTGGTTGGGTTTGTAAAAGGATAACGAATTTGATGATAAAAATCAATGATTTGTGTATAAATTGTTGAGAATCGTCAACTCAAACATTCTATTGATCAGTTCCTATATATATACGTTTTCAATTTTGATTGATCTATTCTATGAAACCCTAACATGTTTTGTTGAGATTATTTACAGGAGAAGGCTGGGGAAATGGTT
The DNA here is from genome assembly GCF_009905375.1 of Apium graveolens. Classification (NCBI taxonomy): domain Eukaryota; kingdom Viridiplantae; phylum Streptophyta; class Magnoliopsida; order Apiales; family Apiaceae; genus Apium; species Apium graveolens. The sequence goes on from NC_133650.1 coordinate 39,645,026, forward strand.
CGAATAATAAAACGAAGAAGCTGTAAAATAAAAATATGTTGCATGTGGCTTGAATTTACAACTCAGAAGTTGACTCAGTCCGCGACTGAGTCAACCAGGTGAGTCCTATAAGCTAGGCCAGGCTACAGGCACAGGTAAGTAATTTATAATAAATAGATTAAGTCGAGTTACATTATGAAAAGTTTTGTGCTCAAACTTGAAAATATGTGAGTTTGTGACCAGTTTTATCTGAAATGGCTTATCTATGTCAATATGTGTTTTGTCTATCAAAGTGTGGAATGTTAATTTAATTAGTATGTTCGAATCATTTTACCTAAGTGGTTAATATATTAAGAAATGATTACATGGTTAAATTATGTGTAACATTGTGTGCTAAATTGAATGTAAATATGAGAAGTCAGTTCTTTTAATTTGGTTAAGGGTTTTGATCTTGGTCAAGAGAGTATTCTAGATTACAACAAAGTAACAGTTATTTACATATTGAAAATTATGTGCTCTATGTGTGTTGAGTTCTAGAATGAAAAGTGATATCTTTATTACAACTTTATGAATTACTTATAATGTGATGTTTAAATTGAATTACCCGAGTTGTATATCTGTGTAGTTAAAATAACTCAAAGGTTTGAATAAATCTGTATATGCTTGAGAATTTCATTTCACCTTGTTGTAGTATCTTAAAAAGGGATCAAACTTTGATAATCTTAATCATATTTATATATAATGATATGTTCGTACAAAACAAGTTAACATCTTACAGATTGATCAATATGGTGTGTTTATGTTAGTCCTGCATCTATTACTAATCAAATACTTGATAACAACAGGCATGTAAATTAAAAGTTAATAATCTGACCAAAAAGATATTGTATATAGGATAGCTTATCAACATACTTATAGTTACTATATCGCTAGCTAAAATGAAAACTTATCTGATAGCAACTATCAAAAGTAATGTGATTGAATAATGATATTAAATGGAAGCAGTTCTTTTTTAACTAAAATGATTTTGTGAGTATCAAACCTCGACAAAAGTATGTCTAAGTTTAAAAAATTATAAACTGCTTTGATGAAGTGATTGAGTTATCATATACAAAATGAGATTAAAATTAAAGTATTGTGGACCATATTTTATTTGATTGATTTAATTTTACACAAATCTGTGAAACACTTCTTGAGACTAGTTGTTGTATTATATGGCTTGAATATGTGAGTGACATAGTGTGTATCAAGAAAAGTATTATGCAATCTATATTATATGATTATAGTATAAGGCCCGATGAGAATATACTATGTTTACTTAGTGAACTATTATGAAAATATGAATACACATCCCTCACAGTAAGACCTGGCAGGGGAGTCTTGAGCATCGTTGTATCTGGATCATTGCTGTAATTACTGGCCACTTAGAAATTTTAGGTTAAAATATGCATTCCATTTGCATCAAATGTATCATACATGATATATATGTTCTATGAATATGTTAAATTCCATTAGTTCATATGCATTGAATGAAGTTTGGAACAAAAATTCTATACGTTTATTGCATATCATTTGGTATTGATGTGTGTAAGTGATAAATGTGTCATATATGCTCCTTGTTGCACTTGTAATTATATACATTTATATGCATGGTATCTTGAAAAATAAATACAGCATACTAAATGAGACATTTGATTTTCAATTACATTATTACAAAATGACAAATTTAGAACTCCAAAACATTAATTTTATCAAATTCTGCATATCACAAAGTTGAAATAGCAGTGCACTATGTTTAAGGTCTGAACATTCTTAAATTCTTGTACTCATCATATAGGATTTAAGTAATAGAGTCAGCTATGTTTGTCAACTTTATATCTCACATTATCCAAAACTTGTACTTTAACAGTACCATACATCATTCTTTAATCATGTGTGTCACTGTTTGCTCATCTCAGTTGCATTACATCACCCTCTCTACTGCATTTAGCTATATATAAATACAACATTTGTTTGAAACTATGCACCCTTACCTCTGCACATCAAAACTTTACAAACTGCATTTAATGAAAAATAGTGTTCATGAACAGTAAAAAGTAATTTATAGAAAATTATTTTCATAACTGTTACATATTTTTGTGTTATATATACACACATACACTTGCATTTGCATTCAAACACGAACACTTGATTTGCATTTCTTTCTTCAGTTCATCAATTATGAACCCACATGCTAGGCCATTCTACCCTAAGCCAAGATCAACCATCATCAATCCATATATGTTGGAAGATATGAAAAAAAAAACAATTTCATCACCATAAATTCTCTTCTTTCAAAACTGTAAACCTTTCAAACCCTAGAAACACCACCAAAAGCCTTTTCCACCAAGAAATCATATAAAGTAATTTCAAAACCATACCATCCATTTCTATCAAAGAAGTAATTTTTAAATTCCTCATGCTCCAAACCCTAGACCTGCCAAACCCTTTCAAGCCAGAGTTTATACAAGAAAAACCAATCTAATATAAGAACCAAACATAAAATCAAACACTGACAATTCTAAGCCTCCACCACCAGACCTTATAAACCCCTCAAACTCCAAGAAATTCCTTGACTTAGTCAAGAATGTTCATCCTGGGATTTGTGTAAACCTAACTGGTAAAGTGGAGAGGGTTATTAGGCATGCTAAGTGGGAGGGACTGGTATTTCATGCATGCCAAATCAAAGTATATACTTTTATTTTATAATGTTAAACTGTTTTATCTTTTTTACAACAAAAAAACAACTTTATCATTTCTTATGTCATTCTCCTCAATATGATAAATGCTAACCTGGTAGGATACATGCCATATGAAATCTTCATCACTTGTTTCTTTCTTATGTGCAATATTCATCATCCTGATAAGTTTTCTAATCAAGGTGATTCACACATCACAAATGAGCACATTAGGACACAAGTTCCTCTCATGCACTGTGAACCAGAAGAGGATGAACCTATTATGATACCTCCTGTAATTAAAAAAAAAAGATGTCTTCATCTCTAATTATGAGTCTGTAAGAGTCATGATTAATGAACTTAAAAATAACTTAAAAGGGTTAAGAGTGAAAACAGTGAGATTAAGGAAAAGGTAACCTATCTAGAGGGTGTGACTGTGTCTTGTAAGAATAGAATTACATATCTTCATAATTTAGTTGCATCTACCCTAGGAGAACACTGTTTGAATGACCAAGAGATTTTGAATGCATACCAAGTTCCAATTTCTGATGACTTAGCTATGGTTCATGAGTTAGAGGACATAGGTATGGATGCAAGGGGACCATTTATTGAAACTCTTCCTGATTTAGTTCATGTGTGTGATGCTGATGGTAATGTTATTGGATAATCTGTATTGATGGTACTTGCTGATATTGTTGGGTGTCTCTATGCTTTACTGTATTCTATGTTCTGAACTACTTTTGTTGTTGATGTATGAAATTTTTTTCTGTTGTAATCTTAAGAATTCTATAATGCTGTTTAAATTTGGTCTGTAACTTTAACTTTCAGTTTGACTTTGATTGGATTTGATGAAGTGTATGCACTCTTGTTGGTTGTAAACTTAAAATAGGTGCATGATTTTATTCTATTTAATCAGTGAATCACACTGATTAATGAGAACACTTTTGGCTAATGTCATGATCTATTTCTGCAAGGTGTTATGTGATCTTAAATTCTCTTATGCTTTCAGTTCCCTACCTGCCTTGATAAACCTGCAGGCTTAATAAAATATGAAGAATTTTATCTCATCTGACCAGTCTATGCATGGACATTTAGATACTTATAATATGATTCTCAACCTGTCACTGTTGATTTTTATTGGCTTATAAATTATGCAGGCACAAGTTTAAAGTTAAAATAATTATTGTTAGAAGTATTCTGACATGTTATCTAGGTTGCTATGAAATTTTGATTCTGACAAAACTAAACACAAGATATAAAATAGCTTGATATACATCACTATAATTAAAGTTAGATAAAAATGGAAATATAGATATACAGGGTCCTTGTATTGTTTAAATTCATTTTACAGGTATAAAATGGTAAGTTCAAAAGAATCTACCAGCACAAGCCAAATTATCATGTTTCTACAAATCTGTAAGTTATGGTCTGCATTAAGGTGTAATAGGTATAATCTCTCAAGACTCTTTGATTAGTTTCTTGTAGCAGGCTTGGTCAAAAAGTTGCATAATTTAGATAGTTTTTCTTGGTTTCGAATGTGTTAGATTGACTAGTAGATTGTATTAGAATGTCCAATCTGTATAATTTCTTTCATAAATATGATATTTGGTATGATAGAAGTCCAGAAGTGCATGATCATTGAACTAGAATTTATTAGGCCTTCTATATGTATAGCTTGATCACACATTGAATAGCTTGTATTAGTACTAAACTATGTATATTCTGAAGGATCTGTGAAAACTATGCATGAGTCTGAGTTGGTACGTACAAGATATTATACTGAACACGATATCTACAAATGTGCAATTATGTTTATCCTGTCAAGTCTATGTAATATCTAATAAGGGAACACCATTTAATATTATTAAACATCTTGTCATGAAAATCTAAGAAATATATGTATTTCATAAAAAATGACTTGAACTTTGATACTTAAAATCACAGAGTGAACTACTTCAAATTTTGAACTACTTTCTTGTAATATTTATCCTAAACATGGTTTTGAACTGAAAATCTATGTATTCGACCTTATAAAAACATGGTAAAAAATTAAAAGGATTATTCAATCAAATTGTGTAATATGGCCTCTCAAAGTTAATTTCTGGCAAATCATCTTCTTGCAACTCAACTAGAAATTCAGCTGAACTGATATCCATGCTACAATACCTTTTAATTACTATTTTGATTATATGCTTTAAATTAATTCTGCTAACAATAAACATTATCATGATTTACTGTCTTGTAATATATAACTTCTAGCCATGTTGTAAAATAAAAGGGGAAGAAGAGATTTGAAACTAAGTTTTTATCTAAATTACTTGAATTTAGTTGCATGCTCAATCCAATATAATATATTTGCCATGATAAAATAGATGTTGCTTATTTGCTATCTTCCAAACAAAAGGGAAAGAATATTTCGACCCCTATTATTTCAAAATCTTAGATTTTTCTAGATAAACATTGTGCTGCTAGATTTATGATAAATCTAACAAAGTTTTTGCAGGAATTATCCTAAGAGAGGAATCAACCATCAGTCCCAAATGTCTGTGCAAAAATAATTGATCAAAATTAGAGTTAAATAGTCAAACTAGCAAAATTATTTTTAAGTATATTTATATTATAAATATAAATATAAAAGAGATATTCCATTATTTTGAAACACCAAAATTATATCTTTATGGAATATATATCTAAGGAAATATGATCAAAGAAGAAATATCAAGACATGATATTTTTAAGATCTCTGTTGCAACATCAATAAGGCAACAAGCTCGAAAAAAATATATCAGAAATATTTCTTAGAAGTCACGTGCTATATCAAATATATTTTACACTTCGCTCTAAAATATATTTTTACATCCATCAAAAGAGTATTTATTTAAATTATATTAATATTCATGATTAGAATATTAATATCCATTTTAATGACCCATTCCATGTATACTTGACGTAATTTTCTCTTGTTTCGTAAAATCAACATTTCTTGGAGAAAATTATTCAAAAATACTCAAAAATATTTCCTACCATCCAAATATATTTTATATATTAAGAAATATATCTTAAGTATATATTGTAATATGGGATATAGCGTGTAATTATTTTTATCAATAAATAATTATTATGTGAATTTTGGTAAATTATCTGATGATTGGTATTGATATTTAGATGTATATATGTGATAGAATGTGAGTATTTTAATTTTAATATCTCCAGAATAAAATATAGATAATTGTGATATTTTTCTGGTAATTTTTGGATTGCTATATGATTTTATAAATAATTTAAAGATGTAATAGTTATTTTCTGAGTAATTATAAAACTATTTTATAAAATCGGGAATCGTCAGACTTCAACCGTTTTTGCGTTTTTACAACCCGAAACTCTTCGGAAAACTCCTTCCTAACCTAATCTGATTATTCTGAATATTTTCCGTGTTATGACTTTTTCGATCCAGAGTACAGTTTGACCCGTACGAGTCCCGGCGCAAAATTTTTGATACGATAATCATTTTGATAGACCAATAAAACCCGTATTCTCGAAAGACGGGATATTATTACATTATCAACATATAAAGTGTTTATAAGAAGTCCGGTTTTGATAATTATCCAAAACTGGTATCAAATCGAATCGTTTTTATAGTTATTTAGTGGCTAAGTAACCTATTTTTGGATCCAATACGATCTAACAAGGTATTAATATTTCTTAAATATAAATAGCATTTTTCTTATTTCATTTTATTCGGATAATCATAAACAAACAGTTAAAACCGATAATTTACAGAGAAAAACATGAAACCCGTCGTGTTCTTGAGAATCGAACTTAAAAACGAAAATTTTATTGAATTTGGAATCAAGTGTGCCATATACCGAATCGAAGTTCTCGAAAAGCTCTTTCAGAATCAAGCATCAGTTTCAGTGTAGAAATCAAGGTCTTGTTCCTATTTATTTATTTTAATTCGAATTAATTAATGATTAAAATATGAATTTTTTATTTTGATGTTGTTTGTGTGATTTGATGACTAAATCCTGTAGATAATTTTGTCCTGATCATTTTGGTATATAATATGATGAATTTGGAGTTCAATAACATGTAGAAAAGTGGGTTTAATTCTGGAATACTGAAATTAGGGTTTATATGGGTTTGAATGTTTTCAATTGGTTTTAGGCATTTTTTCGTTAGGGGTTATTGATGATACCACTGAATAGATCATTGAAAGAGGAGTCTATTGGTATATATATGATGAACAAACGATAACCGAAAGGGCTTGATCGGAAAATGGGTTGAAACGACGGCAAGATTTTTAGACGGATTTTTCGTTCAAATTGCTAGTTGTTTGGTCGTTTTGGTTTTGCAGATGAGTTCCTGATGTTAAGAAGAATAAATGATGTTATTTTGGGCCTATTCAACAGTATTTTCAGGCCGCCAGAAAAGCTCCATGGCGGAGGCCATGGAATTCCGGCCGGCGAGTGAAAAAGAAGACGGAGGGTGGTAAATTACCACTTGACCCCTATAGTTGTATGGATTTTCAGAATAGTCACTGCAATTTTAAAAATTTACAAAATTTATATTTCTGTTTCTAAAAATTTCAAAAATTGTATTTTCTTTTTATATTATTTTCAGACAATTATTTTTATTTATTTAAAATTCCAAAATTCATTATTTAATATTTTGAAAATTATTTTTAATTCCAAAATAAATCAAAATTATTTAATTAATTAATTTTAGTTAATAAATAATTACTTAATTAGTCAATTAATTTAAATATGAATTGATTAATTGATTTATTTAGTTATTAATTAATTTTAATTGATTATTTAATTAGATTTAATTATTTCTTTTGATTTAAAAACTCCGAAAAATAGTTTCGAGCTTTAAAATATTATTTTAAATTATTTTCAAGGCTCGATAATTATTAATAAATTATTTTGAAGTCAGATTCGGATTTTCGAACCCTGTTATTTAATTATAAAATGATTTAGAGACCCATTTTAATTTTGAAAATTGTTCAAAAATCCGTATTAAATACCTGGAAAATCATGTTAACCCGGAATCTTCTTTAAAAAATTATTTTAATCAAATATCTTACGTACTATGAGCTATACGTGATAAGATTGATGTATAATATGCCTGTATGTGTATTATTTGACGCCTTTTGGGTGAAACGAAGGGTAGATAGAATCTTGTAACAAATTAAATGAGATGATAATGAGTATTGATAAATACATGTGATGTCTAACAGAAGAAGCAAGACGTAGAAAGGGGAAGCCAGTGGTCAGTGAGTGAGAATCAATAGACGAATACAAGTAAACTGAAAATGAACTGAAATAAGGAAAGTATTTTCGAACTCTCTTCATATATGTTGCAAGTATCCCTGAACTTTCTTGTAGTATAATTACAAGTATTCTCAAACATTCTTGTTATATATTGCAAGTACTTACGAACTTTCTTCATATATAATGTTAAGTATCCCAAATAGTTCTTGTTCTATATTGCAAGTGCTTTAAAATACTTAACCCTAAACCCTGATTCTTGTTATTGATCTTGAGCCATAAGCCTTATTTTTTGTAAACTATTGATTGTTAATTTCCCAAATACGAACCACACATATATGATACTACTCCACAAATACATATATACCATATACAGATCCCTGATATGGAATTTCTTATCATACGAACCTTCATACCTTGTACAACAGAAGACCAATCCGTGTAACCACTAAACCTTTGGTCTTCTACTTTCTGATTCTTTCCCTGGGTGAAAGCCAATCTTCCTATTTACCTTGTTATACCTTCATGGTATTATGAATCACCCTATGCACCGAGATAAATGTGGTTTATGATTCAACCTATTGATTTACATTGTTTATCATGTAATTATTATAAAATGGATTGTTTTTAAATATGGACCAGATTCGTGGTCGGACCAGATTCGTGGTCATGATAGGCCAAAATGTTCCTTGGATCCAGTATAGAGAGCAAAATGTGTGTGATTGATCAACATCCTAACCTTGGTTTTTTTAAAATGAAAGTGAATATCCAATTCTAATTATTGCTTATTATTAGGCCTCAATGATACTATAGAAAGGGGTTGAATACAGTATCTACAATCAATTCGATTATAAACACAAGTATGTAACAGAAAACAAGTTTATTCAATATATCAAACTCTATTATAGTAGGTTCAATCTACTCTCTCAGTGATGTATGATATCACTAAAAGCTGCTAGGGTTACGATGAATAATATTCTCGTGAATGATAACACATATAGTGTAAACCCTAATATGTGTTTATATACTACACAGTTACAAGATATCTCCTAATTGATATGATATGTTCAGTTTCCTAAAATACATCAATCAGAGATTATCTACTGTAGTCCTTTAGCTGTACAACTCTCCAAGCATATCTTCTTTTGTTTAATCCAGATCCTCTCCTGTAAATCAACCGCTGTTCATCCCTGAAGTGTATCCGTACTTAAGTTCTGATGTAAGTCCCTATGGCTTAAGTTCCGATAACTTCTTGTCTTCATTAAGTTCTGATTTTTAGTTAAGTTCTGTTAGTAAGTTCTAAAATTAACAAATCAGATTAGACATGATATCACAAATATATCTAACAATCTCCCCCAACTTGTAAATTATAAAAATATACAAGTTTATAGATTTGATGATGTCAAAAACATTTAAGTACAAATGCAATGAGAGTTTATATGTACAACTAAATACAACTTACAGTCCATGCAGCTTTTACCAAATTCACTGAATCGGCCTGAATCCATAATGATTCCTTACAAAGTCTGATACCAGCTTGGTCTCTGCATTTATTTTAACTTCAAGTAACTTAGCTTTGACTTGCTGCAGTTCTTCATCTTCAGTATCACCAATCTGATATATGGCAGCTCTGAGTGCAGAAATTGAATTTCTTTCAAGTCCATCTCCCAGTATGATTACCCTTGGATGTGTAAAATCTTCATTATAGCATAAGCATCTTCCTTTCAGAATTACTTCTGCCTTAGCAGAATTCTTCCTCATAGGAATTTTTCTTCCATCATCCTCAGTCATCATTGGAGTATACTCTGTCATTCTTGCACCAGAAATTCTGAGTAAATCTTTTATTGTCTTCAGAATATATTCAACCATTTCCTGGTATCATCAGAATTTACCTCCAGTAGATAATGAATATATTGGAGCTCTTTGACAGATTCTTCAGCATATCAGAGTCAGATAATCTATAAGTTCTGCCATCAATCAGAAATAAGATCAATTTCGCTTTTCTCTCATAACCATCATGAGTATCCATCACTACTTGAGCAGAAAGCACTTTGTCAAGGTTCTTCTATGTGATCTCTTTATATGGCTTATTAGTCAATGTGAATGGATCTCTAATATCAACTTCTATCCCAGTCTGGAATTTCTCTCTGTCAGAACCTAATCCAGAATTGTCTCTAGCTTGCTTGGCTTTTACCCCAAATGCTGCAAGTTGATTCAACATCTGATTTGTCTTAGGCTGAACTGGAATAGATTTGTTCCATAGCAGCTTCTTCTTATCTTCTAATGTTAAGATGTCTATGTCAACTTGAGCAGTGTCAGAGGTTGATATCTTGATGAATTGGTCAGGATTTGCAGTTTCATCTGTAGCTTGCTTTTACAAAATATCTTCAGGATTTATTAAGTTCTGAACTTCTTCACTCTGAACAACTTGAGCTATGTCAGAGGTTGTCTTAGATTCTTCTGTCATCCTCTTTCTCTTCAGAGGTTCAACTGTTTCATCTTCAGTAGCAGCATCATCAAAGACTTGAACCATCTTGCACACAGGATCCATCAGAATTTGAGGAATCTTCATCTTCTGTTTCTTGATTGTCTTCCCAACTTTTCCTTTTCCCTTGTCTTTGGGATCAGTAGTAGTTTGAGATCTAGTCCTTGATCTAGGAATCTCTGTGGCAGATCTTTCTCTCATCATAATCCCCTTTTCTTTTAGCCTTGGTGGCCTTTTAGCATCATAAGCTTTTGACTTGGGTTTGCTCTTCTCAATAGCAAATTTAGCTTCTTCTTCTCTTAATTCCTCTAAATTTACTCCTAGATTATCCTTAAGGAATAGTATCTTGGCCAATTCTTCATCAACAGATTGAATTTTGGGATCTTTGTAGAAGAATGTTGCTTTCTTTCCTTTGCATTTCAAAGTCTGCAAAAATTTCTGTGACTTTTGGCTTGCAACTTGGACTATCACATCAGAAGTAGTTGTCAAAACTTGATCATCAGTATTTGAAGTATCAGCATTTATGATCAACAAAGGAACATCCTGATCTGTTGGCTTCTTTCCTTCCTTATTCCTCCCTTGCATAGCAGATCTATCAGAGTTCTTGCTACCAGACATTCTCTGATGAGAACTTGTCTGTTGAGTGGGAATTCTGCTCAGCTGCTTTCCTTGACTTTAACCTCTACTCTTTTCAGAGTTTCCCTGGTCATCTCCATGATCATCCTTTTTCTTCAGTATTTGGCTTGGTGAGCATTTGGACTTAACTACCTTCTCCCCCTTTTTGGCATCATCTGTCAGGAGTAGAGAAAGAAGGAGTTCCACTGAAGATTGGATCTCATTTAACTGAGTCTGTTGAGCAGCTTGATTTTGTAATACCTCATCCAGTTGGGCCTGCTACTTGGCTTGAACAAGCTCAATAACATCCACTTTTTCTTGAATTGGTCTGATAAACCTCTTCTTGTCTAGATCTTGCATCATGGCTAGCTTATCAGCTATTTCCTGAAGTTTATCAACCTTTGCATGAGTTTTGGAGTGTTGATTTTGTAGAGTTCTTGTACTGAGAGCAGGGACCTTTAGTTGATGCTTGAAGTCAGAACTTGTTAGCAACTCATCAGCTTTTGAAACATGTTCTGCCAGAATATGTGGGCTGGGAATAAAATCAGTATCATTCCATTTATGCATCCACTCAGCCCCTCTAAAGGTTTCCTCCCATGGAACTAGAGCAACCTCTTCCTCAAACTAGAATAATGCCTCCTTTCTTGTAGGAACTGGAGTGTTTACTGGAGCTGACTCTCCAGAAATTGCTAGAATCTCCTCATCTTCAGATAACACCAAGGTGTGTGTGGCTGTAGGAGACTCTGAAGCAGTTGCAGCTTTGTTTAAATTCTGATCTTCAGTTCCAAGATCAAGAATTGGTGTTGTTGGTGTCTCAGCCTGTAAAATTGGAGAAGTAACAGGAGTTGGCTATTTTGTAGTTGGAGCTTCCAATTATAGAACAGTAGGTATATTCAAATTATGAATATCTATTTCAGGACTTGTCTCTTGTTCTTCAACATCATCTGTAGCTTTGATTGGAGAGTGAGGTGGAGAAATCAAAGATTCTTGTACAGGTTCTGATCTGTGGACTTCAGGAATTTCAGATTCTTGAATCAGAACTTCTTCAGCTGCTGGCAGGGCTTCAATCACAATAGGTTCTGATGAGATCAGAGATTCTCGATCCCCTTCCTCAGCATCTTCAGCATCCTCAGATTGAGTTTGTGAAATATGCACACCTGCTCTCACCTTCCTCAATTTTGATTTTCTAAATAGAGGGGTGACATGATCTGTATTAGAATGTGAAGACCTCTTTCTTTTCTGAATGCCAGAAGCTTCAGATGCTTTCTCCTTCTGAAGAGTTGACTCTTCAGTTTCTTCTGTGACAGGTTCTGATGCAGGAACCTGGACATGTTCTTCCTCATCTGATTCATCTCTCAGAATCAGCCTTCTCTTTCTTCTTGGTAGAGATTGAGGAACAGATTTAGCTTTTGAGGTTTTGGGTCTGGAGGATGTGACAGATTTTACAACTGGCACCTTTTGAGAAGTACTAGAGGTTTATTTGGTTTTGGATTTCGGTCTGGACTGTGAAGTGCTGACAACAGGTGCTGATGTTGGTGGTTGTGAGGTAGACTATGATTGTTGAGTAGTGGATGGTTGTGATGGTGCTACATCAGGGAATATGGTTGTGTAAGTGCCTGGGATAGTATTGACTAAGAACTGTTTGACATATTGGGGTATATGGAGAGGTCTTAGTACTTCCTTCTTGTTATCAGCAGATAACAAGTCAGTAAATGCCCTTTTATGTAACTTAAAAGGTTCTATTAGGTCACTGAACACTTGTGGCTTATCAGGACAACAATAAATATAAATTAATTGACAGAACCTAGCAAAATATACTACATTTGCAACTTCCTTGATTCTGTCACCAATATATCCTAACACAGCAGATGCATAATCAAAATGAGTCTGATTAAGAAGCGCATACCCTATTTGTTGACTCGTGATTGGAATGACATCGAAATTGGAGCATTTGCTAGCAAAAGTCTTTGTGATGCAATCAAAGAAAAAGCTCCATTCCCTCTTGATGTAAGGCCTCTTCACCTATCCTAGCTTGGACAAGCTTTTCTCATATCCCAAGCTTGCCATCATGTTCTGAAGAACAGATTCTCCAGGTGCTGAGTTGTAAGTGCAGTTTTCAGGCAGATGAAGAGCCTGTGTAATAACCCCAATTTTTGGAAATTTTTGAAACCCTTATGAATAGTGATTTTGCAGATTATGTTGAATGAGAAAACTTTTCATGCCACACTATGTAGGGGTTCTTTTATGGATATTCTGAGATTTTATTGGTACTCTATGTGATATATAAGTGTATGTAAAGATCGTCAGAATCCAAATCCGAACACTTTGATTTTTCCCGGAAATCCACTAGATACGGAAAGAATTGAGTATAAGGTAACAGCATAAAAAGGATTTAAATAAAAGGATTAGAAGAGAGGATCATAAAAGGATTAGAATGTATTGAGAAAGGTTAAGGAAACCCAAGTAATAAGATCCCGGGTATGATCCCTCAAACGATAAATAAAAATGAAAGTTAAGTGAACCGTATAACAGATCAGTGGTCATTAGGCAAACAATTAGGAAGTTAATCAAGGAGGTTAGGGATGATGAGGTCATCCAACCAATAAGGAGAGGACAAGTAAGGGATGATGACACAATAAGGTGTGGATGAATGATAACCACACAAAGTTCAAGGTTATAAAGGTAATTAACCAAAATCTAAACAAAAACAACCAACCAAAAAACAAATCAAAGCAAAAAAACACAAAAATCTCTCTTTCTTCCAAGCTTGCTCCCGGCTTTTCTTCTTTTTCAAAGAAGAAATTTCCAAAATTCAAGATCCAAGGCTTGTTAATTAGTGAGGTAATTATCTAAGGTTCCTTGTACATAGATATGGATGTCCTATAAGTTTAAGCTTCTAATTCCTTCACAATCTCTTCCAATAAATCAAATAGAAAGATGGTGAATAGTAACCTTCAAGAAATAACTTTGGTTTTCTTGATTTTTTATGAAAGTTCAAGGTAGCTTAAACATAGATCAAGGCTTCCATGGGCATTCCAAGGATCTTTCATTGATTAAAAGCTTCAAGGAAGGTATAACTCTTCATTATCTTAGCATTTAGTTGTTTGGTATAAATGTTTATGATGATGGAATGAGAGATTAAGTGTAGTAGTTGTTTTGTCATGTTGAGATCTTAGTTGTTACGTGCTTTTGTTGATTTTGGAGTTAAAGAGTAGCACTAGTTGTTCTTGATGATTCATGGTATGATTTGGGCTTGGTTTAAAGGGTTTAAAGTGGTTGATGAGTGATATTGTCATATGGTTGTATGGGGATTGATTGGTGATGATTTGGTGTTTGAATATGTAGAAATTAGTTTGTTTTGGAACGGTTTAAATTTGGGAAATCGCGTAAATATAGCCGTCGTAATGTCCGATTTACTTTAGACTGCTGTTGTTCATAACATTAGGACCCGAGAACTCCCTGCTAGGTTTTGACCATTGCCATGTTTAGATAGTTCATGTTACGAGCTTCGTTTTGATATGTGGTTCGTTTGATTCCGATGTACGGTTTAGGAGAAACGGCCGTTTTAAGTAACGACGTTTCGCGAACGAAACATTACCCCTCGCCTTATTTTGAAACATATGTTAAAGACCAAAAAGAGCTAATTGGAGTATGAAACATTTATGTAGAGTGTGTTAGGCAGTTAGTAAGACACTCGCGAAAGAATCGTCTTAAAACTCGTAATGGTTAAATTATTAAAAATGGTGGAGTCGAGGATACTCGAGCGACTTAAGTAAATCGTTAAGCGCGAAAGCGAACGTTAGGACTCTAAATGGTTAAAGTCTAGTTTCTTAAGCGACCGGGGTTTAATTCCGACTTATGTTGTTGTTCATAGGTTATCGGACCCACTCTAAGCTTAAGCCTATCCGGGAGCACTCAGGCAAGTTTTCTACCCGTATAACTGTTGTTGTGATGTATATGTGTATATGCATGATCTTGCGATATATTGTAGCATGTGATATGGTATATATGCATGCCTGTTTCATATTCTTGATTTATATATCTGTTGGTTCAATGCTTATAGTTTCACAATACCTATGCTAGAGATAAGCAGTATTTGAGTTTACCCTTAGTATAGGGGATCAAAAGGTGAACATATTTCTAAACCGGGAGTCGATGTTCCCGAGTATATTATATATATATATATATTTATATATATATGGATATAGTTTTCAAAACTATTGATCGAATAAGGTTTATTCGATAACACCTTATTCGATAACTTTATATTATTTAATGAATATTACTTGAATATTCATTCGAGGAATTATGACTCACTTTATATTATTTAATGAATATTACTTGAATATTCATTCGAGGAATTATGACTCACTTTATATTATTAATGAATATTACTTGAATATTCATTCGAGAAATTATGACTCACTTTATATTATTAATGAATATTACTTGAATATTCATTCGAGGAATTATGACTCACTTTATATTATTAATGAATATTATTTGAATATTCATTCGAGGAATTATGACTCACTTTATATTATTAATGAATATTACTTGAATATTCATTCGAGGAATTATGACTCACTTTATATTATTTAATGAATATTACTTGAATATTCATTCGAGGACATATGACTCCGCTTATTTTATTTATAGAATATTATGTTGAATATTCATTCGAGGACTTATGACTCCGATTAATTGCTAATTAATATTCTTTATTTTATTAAAGAATAATGTGTGGGTAATCAAACTTACTTTTGATTATTCAAATAAAGATATTACTCTCGTATAAGTATATCTTTGGTTATTTAATAGTCATTTCAAGTATAAGTTTTACAACATCTACTTCAATTATTTTTATAAAGATTATTCTTTATGGGAATATTATTTAAATAATAATATTCAGATATTTTCTAATATATTGGGACTGATTTACTTTATTAAATGAGCATTACTCCAAACACTCTTTAAAGTGTTTTCGAGTCTTCAAAATGATTTTTAAAAGTTAGAATGGATCCCAAAACTCATTTTAATATTTAAGATCCTCCTTTCGAAGGGGATTTAAATACTCGCTCAAAACCTGAGGGATCCGGCTCTGTGGTGTGTTTTATATTCGCAACAAGGTTGCTATCTTGATAAAAGAATTTTGATTACTTACCCAATACTCGGGAAGTAAAATTCTTGGAACAAGTTAATCCATTAACAGGCATCGCCTGGGAAATATCGGTGAGTTTTCCTTTCCAACTAGATACAACTTCTTGGTGGAGCCGTATCAACAAGTTTCTACTTGGGGAAAGGGGGGACGAGCTTTACGTTTCAGAGTCATGGATTTCATCTGAACTAGGAGTGGCGTAAGTGGTCGAGTGGCGCCGGCCCAGCCTTATTATATTGGCCCAAATGGCCTGGAAGTTCCGCAAGACGGTACATTCCTTAGGAGTCCAGTGTTTGGTTGACAAGTAAATCCGACAGGTTCTCCTCTACATGTAGAAAATGGTGGGGTTGCACTACTACGACTGATCATCGTAAGTGGTCTTCCTGGCGCGGCAAACTCCCGTAATGAGTTCATCATCCAATTGGATATTTCTGCAACACTACCCAGAGCACTTCGATAGAAAGGCTACGGTTGGGCGATTATTGAGTGTTGGCAGGGTCAAGTTTTCAAAATGATGTTTGCATCAAATGAAGTATCTCGTAACTTCATTTTATTTTGATGATATTTTAAAGATTGATTCTATACAAGTTTTGTCTCGTAGCTTAATCTATGGGATGAACTATTTATACATTGAACGGTGGTAGTTCAAGTAGTATTCGGAAAAGATATAAGTATATTGGAGTATCTTGTAACTTCATCTTTTCAACTTATATCTAGTAAATGATTATCTTATGCATGACAAAGATTTTCAGAAAAATGTTGAGACAAGGTTAGATATATGAGATCACCTTGCAACGATATTTTTTATACAGTTATAAACTGGAACTCTGTGTATATTATACATGGAAGAGGATTTCAAAGATTTTGAAAAGTATATATGTATATATATACTGAATATTTTGCGACTTGGTCGCGTTAAGATATCAGCTTGGTTCATTTCTTGTTGACCAAGACTTTCATGAGTACTATGAGAATGCTCATATATTGTTAGTCATTATACATATTATTTTGGTGGGCTTGCTGCTCACCTTTGCTTTCTTCTTTCATCACACAACAACAGATAGAAAAGATGAACAGGACCAAGCTCCCGATTCGCAAGCGATTAGGAAACGTTCCGCAGTTTCCTATAGGCGTTGATGTCGCTGTAGCTAAGGTAGGAACTACCAATAGGCTAGGCTTTCAACTTTTGATGTACCAGACTTATGTATCTTTATCAATTATAATAATGGCAAAGAAATGTAAATTTATTCAGAAACCCTTTTAAGGTGTATTGGTATATAATTGTGGAATAAAACGACTTGTGATTATTTTGTTGGATATTCATCTCTGAGACTATAACTTGTGGTGTGTGTGTTTATTGTGGGGTCACAGTACAGAGTAGTTGATTATTTATTAAGATTGGGTGTTATTAAGGGAAATGGAACTCATGACAACCCGGATCCCCGAGCCCGGATTTGGGGGTGTTACAGAAATGGTATCAGAGCTAAGCGTTATAAACCTCAGAGATGATGTGACGTAAAGATAATAAGTTCACTAAGATAATAAGAACTCTTGCCAAGTTCATAGTCGGGCTACCTAACGTAGTACTGACAGTTAAAACCCTTACGGGAACCCTTATAAATATCGTGATAGTAACATAGTTCGTTCTCGTATAGGGCAGCGGGGTACCGAACCCTGAGGTTCAGGAGCATCAGCATGAGGATGTTTTATTACAAGTTGGAGATCAAATTGTGAATCCGATGGAGTACCCTAATGAGGGACCGGATGAGATTCATATTGAGAATGTTGCGGTTGAGGATGTTATTCCGGAAAGGATTGTGGCTGATGAGGATCTCATGGAGGATCCTGATGAGAATGAAGAGAGGACCGTTGAGGAATTGATTACCGTAGTCAGGGCGACTGCCAGAGCAAGAATGGCCGCGAGGGTGGCACTAGAGGATGAAGAGTTACCAAGGGCACAAAGGTTAATGAGGGCAGAAAGACTGGGGCCTTCCACGACCCCAATTATACCAGTATCAGACCCTCTTCCAGAGGTTCCTGTAGACATCCATGAGGTTCCACCAATTCCTGTTCCCTCCCCTGTACAGAGCCCAGAACCTACTGAGGAAATGCCACCTTTATCTCCTGCACCATTGTCACCTGATACCGTGCTTGGTTATCCGTTTGGATCTCCTGGGTCTGCGCCACCTGCACCCCATGGACTGCTAGATGCTACCACTCAGGCTTCTCTTATCGCCAACTATCACATGACCTTGGGTGGCCTGTCCGAGGCCCGTAATGTTAGGAGTGATATGTTGGATCGACTTACTGCACCAGGGATTGAGGGCGGGGTACTTCCGGCAGGATTAGCTCATAGCATGGAAAGGATTGAGGCTACCACCCGTGTTACAGCTAGAGGCCATCTTGAGGGTCAGATTGATCCAGCTCTACTTGCAACTATCTTAGACCTCATCACCTCTGTGATGGAGCAGGTTAGGGATGTCATGCGTGCCCACATTTCTTGATCCATGGTAGTGTGCAGAGCCAGAGCAATCAGATCACATGATGTAATTCTCTTTAATGTGTTTAGTTGTTGTACCCTCGAACAAATGGTTATGTATATATTCGTTAATTTCAGTTCGGATCAGTTTGTTTGTGATAAGATCACATTGTTCATTGCTCTATTAACACATAAGAGAGTGTCATGAAGTTTATCGAACTTGAGAATTCATAATTTGCAATCGTGCAAGGACTGAACGAGGGAAAGACTTAAGCAAAGTAAGACAAATATCCAGAGATTCTCAAAAAAAAAAATTCAAGTAATATGCCCCCACAAGGAATAAGATTAGGGGCAAACCTTGAATGCGATAATCAGGGAGGTCGCAATTAAGATATAAGGAACCCAGAATATAATTAAGTGGAAAATGAGGATTTTAAATTTAAAGATGACCCCAATTATGGGGAGTAGGAAGAAATATTTAGACTGAGAAAACAGAAGTCGAGCGAGATAGGGAGACCCGAGACGTTACTCCTATACGGAAATTCATGGACCTGTCTAAACAGAACTTATACTTTATTCCCAACCACCACCTGGAGGGAAACAATGTAGTGGGAAATTCTTTCAGGACCTTTAAGTCGCTAAGCTCTCAGAGTTCCAAGGAACGAGCTGACCCAGCCGAGGCAAGAGCCTGGATAAAGGAAATAGAGGAATCATTTGAGATTCTGAATGATTGACGAATCACAAAAGACTGTTTTTGTCACTTACCCTCCTACGAGAGAGACCACCCGCTGGTGAAAGGCCAAGGAAGGCACGGAGCAAGAGATTATAATAAACTGATTTAAGTTCAGTCAATTGTTTTCAGGAAAGTACTTCCCAAGGTTATGGAGATAGTGTAAAAGCTTTGGAGCCAGAACAAAGACAGACGAGTATGATGAATTATGAATCTAAGTTGTAAAAGTTGTCAAGATTCGTTCTGATGACAAGAATCCCAGAACGATGTGATGCTTGAAGTCAATGATTAGTGGGTTCATGAAATAATGATAAGAGAAAGGAAAATAAAAAGAAACTAAAGGGGAAAGGAGTATAAAGACAATAGAGTTTGAGGAATGATAAGGAAGTTGGGTATGAGGAAACCCTAAAGACTCGTAGCAATAAAAATAGAAAAGTATGCATTCGTCAGGATGAGGGTGATTCACCATGAGTTAAAAAATTGATGGTTGAGGGCATAAGAGATACATATATTTTATCCCCTATGAGTTGGGAGGATTCGAGGAAACCTTGAGATAGTTCGAAGGATAAACAATAAGACACGGATAGACTAAGGAGACAAGAAAGTAAGAAAGTAGGAAAATTGGATGAAGGAAGTGACCTTCAAGAATGTGAAGTGTAAGACCGGTGGCTTGATACCCAGAAAGGGAGACGCCAGGTATGAAAGATATCCCAACATTGAGATGACTGTTGAGATAAACAACAAAAGTAAATAAGGAATTATTAAGAAGAGGTTCACGTTGAACACGACCAATATCTTCCAGAACATCCTTGTTATCGTTACCAAATTAGGCAAGAAAAGCGGATAACCGTTGTTATCTTTTGGAGGCCATATCGATTGACCTTATTTTGAATACAGATGTTATTGTGAAAATTAGGCATATACTATCGAGGTGGGAATGATTGAATACGACACCCTTATCAGGGATATATGACTTGATTTATCCATGGAAGGATGCATGTACCTTTTTAAAGGTGGAATTAAGGATATAACATCGGTAACTTAAAACGAATCCTAGGGGAATACCTAAAGGTTGGCATTTCACCCTTAATAGGGATAGTATGAGTTTTGACAGTATGAATTGGAAAGGATTAAGGTAATAACAACCTTTAAGAATCAGTGGAGAAATTTTTTTCAGAAGTATATAGACAATGATTCTGGTATTAATAAATAGTATCTTGATATGCCCTGTATCTAGGGAATACAGGAGGAACGATTCAAGGATAACCTTAGAGGTTTTACAAGGAGAAAGGTAATATTCGAAATTCTCAAGAATAGAAATGTTGATAAAGGAAATATGACGTAATTATAATGATGCCAAGTGGAGCACATATTAAACCACGAGAAAGTATGGATCGAACCAGTAATGGTCGAAATTGTTCAGGGCAATTAGGACTTAAGATAAAAGATGTTCTAAGTATGATTAAAAGTCAGTCGTGACAGTGATTAACCTCTAAAGACTGAGGCAATAACTTATGGAAAAATGGTGATAATTTTTTTTTATTTTACTCATCAGACTTTAAGGAAAACATCTTCACATAAGCTGTGATTGAAATGAGGTGGAATATTATTTAGAGGTGGTTAAAATGACATTGACTGTAAGGAAATTTTACTATCAGGAAAGGCCAAAGAGGTGGCCGACACTTTAAAGATAAGAGGATAATTATAGGCGCTTGTGCCAAAAGAATACAGTGATGATGGTTAAAGCTATGAAGGTTGTATTATGGTTTGGAAGATTGACATTCCTTCTGATGACTGTGCAATACCCAACCGTAATAGTAGTTGGTAAAGGTTTAATTCGTGTAATCGCCATGATCGGGCTATCTATCTCAGAAGATACTATCTTGAGATAAGCCAGGACCATGTTTCAAAAAGGACTAGACGAACCCTTGAGTTAAGTCTTCTATTTAAGGCATACGATTAAGAATGGTATTAACCTGCTATCGTTGCTTTGATTGAAACTCTTCTGCAATTTTATCTGCTTCATGTCATGTATGTATGTTAGGATCAAGAGTGTTCTTCATGAATCATGAATGGTGATTATGTTACCTCCTTAGAAGAATTCTATACGACATGTATGGACTCCGTATGGTTAGATATTAAGATTTCATGGAAAGTGAATGATGACAGTAGGTTAGTGGTGGACCATAGTAATGCATCAATGATTCTGCGAGTAATGAGCTGATTACAACCGTAAGAGTTGTATTGGAACGGATGTTGAGATTGAGTACCACTAATCGGGTCATGGTAGTGTATAAGTTATCATTGATAGACTAATTAAGTAGAGTATCTACCTATTGAATATTTATTCCCTCTTATGAAAAGAGAGTCGTATTACTATATGAGGAAGGTTGCGGTGCAAGCATAGAATTCTAGTAACGGTGATGTCTAGAACGAGATCCCAGATTTGATTTTCGATGTCGAGGGAGTTTCAAAGGTGATTGTGTATAAGCTCGAGCAAGAACATGGGTCCATAGAATGATGGATGGAATAGTAAATATTTAAGCATGTGAAATGCGATGCTATTATACTTGATGTGGATTTATATACATATATGTTTTGTTCTCCTATGTTAAACCTCTATAGTTCAGAGGTAGATTCCAAGCCAGATATTTTGTGGCAGTATATTTTTTTATATATATACAATTCTCTTCAATTCGTTCTTTTCTCTCCTTTTCATTTCATGTAAGCTGAGAAGAACAACCCTTCCAGAAAGGGAGGTATTGCCGAATGACTATCTATCTATGTGATAGAAGCCTAGTAGGATACCACAGGTTGTTTAATTGCTTGTCAAGTACTAAAGGCTGGCCACCTTCTGTACTAACTATGCAATAGAACAAGTGTTCATGATCATAGTGATCTCTCAACAAATTCCTTTACTTCTATATGATTGATCAAACTTTGGGAAAATAGAAACAGCTGAAAAAGGAATAGTAAAGTTATGGTGGTATTCGGAATGGAAAAACGTTCGTGATACTAAGGTTGACGTGGTTATTAAAAGGTTATAGAATGCTAACGAGCAAAAGTATAACCAGTATAATATTAGGAACGGAAGGTAGTAGCGATTACGAACTGGAAAAGAGTGGGTATTGAGAAGCAAAACCTATAGCGCAAAAAGCTATAATAAGAGTCTGTGCGATAGACTTGGAAGAATTTGGAATGATCACTTAACACGGATTGAGTTTTCTTACGAAAATAGATCATATGTCAGTATTGAGATATCGCCTTATGAGATCCTTGAGGGAAGACAATGTCGATCTCCCTTATGTTAGGATGAAGTTGTAGAGCGCAAGATGCTCGGACCCGCAGTAGTCCAAAGGACCAGGGATATAATAGATCTAATCAGAGGACGGCTAGTAGTAACCCAAGATAGACATAAGAGGTATGCTGATTTGACTCGAAAGGACAAAGAGTATGAAATAGGGGACCTAGTGATGTTATAGGTATCCCTTGGAAAGGATTGATGAGGGTTGGAAAGAAAGGAAAGTTTAAGTCCACGAATTGTTGGACCCTTGGATATACTAAAACATATTGGGAAGTTAGCATACGAGCTAGCCCTACCCCCGAACATGTAGCAAGTTCTTAACGTGTTCCACGTATCAATGTTAAGGAAGTGTAATTCGGATGCCTGGTAAATAGGGGCATATGAGCGCATAGACATGCAACCCGACGTAACCTATATGGAGCAACCAGGAAGGGTTATAGAGTGAAAAGGAACAAGTGCTTAGGAGAAAGGCTATCAAACTAGTCAGAGTTTGATGGTAGAACCACAATATGGGAAATTTTACTCGAGAGTTAGAAAGTGCAATGCTAAGAGAGTATCCCTATTCATTTCCTATCTGATTCCGGGACGGAATCCTTTTAAGGAGGGGAGACTGTAATAACCCCAATTTTTGGAAATTTTTGAAACCCTTATGAATAGTGATTTTGCAGATTATGCTGAATGAGAAAACTTTTCATGCCACACTATGTAGGGGTTTCTTTATGGATATTCTGAGATTTTATTGGTACTCTATGTGATATATAAGTGTATGTAAAGATCGTCAGAATCCAAATCCGAACACTTTGATTTTTCCCGGAAATCCACTAGATACGGAAATAATTGAGTATAAGGTAACACGATAAAAAGGATTTAAATAAAAGGATTTAAATAAAAGGATTTAAATAAAAGGATTAGTAATAAGATCCCGGGTATGATCCCTCAAACGATAAACAAAAACGAAAGTTAAGCGAACCGTATAACAGATCAGCGGTCATTAGGCAAATAATTAGGAAGTTAATCAAGGAGGTTAGGGATGATGAGGTCATCCAACCAATAAGGAGAGGACAAGTAAGGGATGATGACACAATAAGGTGATGTAAGCATGATATAGGAGGGAAGGAGGTGTGGATGAATGATAACCACACAAAGTTCAAGGTTATTAAGGTAATTAACCAAAATCTAAACAAAAACAACCAACCAAAAAATAAATCAAAGCAAAAAAACACAAAAATCTCTCTTTCTTCGAAGCTTGCTCTCGGCTTTTCTTCTTTTTCAAAGAAGAAATTTCCAAAATTCAAGATCCAAGGCTTGTTAATTAGTGAGGTAATTATCTAAGGTTCCTTGTACATAGATATGGATGTCCTATAAGTTTAAGCTTCTAATTCCTTCACAATCTCTTCCAATAAATCAAGGAAGAAGATGGTGAATAGTAACCTTCAAGAAATAACTTTGGTTTTCTTGATTTTTTATGAAAGTTCAAGGTAGCTTAAACATAGATCAAGGCTTCCATGGGCATTTTAAGGATCTTTCATTGATTAAAAGCTTCAAGGAAGGTATAACTCTTCATTATCTTAGCATTTAGTTGTTTGGTATAAATGTTTATGATGATGGAATGAGAGATTAAGTGTAGTAGTTGTTTTGTCATGTTGAGATCTTAGTTGTTAAGTGCTTTTGTTGATTTTGGAGTTAAAGAGTAGCACTAGTTGTTCTTGATGATTCATGGTATGATTTGGGCTTGGTTTAAAGGGTTTAAAGTGGTTGATGAGTGATATTGTCATATGGTTGTATGGGGATTGATTGGTGATGGTTTGGTGTTTGAATATGTAGAAATTAGTTTGTTTTGGAACGGTTTAAATTTGGGAAATCGCGTAAATATAGCCGTCGTAATGTCCGATTTACTTTAGACTGCTGTTGTTCATAACATTAGGACCCGTGAACTCCCTGCTAGATTTTGACCATTTCCATGTTTAGATAGTTCATGTTACGAGCTTCGTTTTGATATGTGGTTCATTTGATTCCGATGTACGGTTTAGGAAAAACGGCCGTTTTAAGTAACGACGTTTCGCGAACGAAACATTACCCCTCGCCTTACTTTGAAACATATGTTAAAGACCAAAAAGAGCTAATTGGAGTATGAAACATTTATGTAGAGTGTGTTAGGAAGTTAGTAAGACACTCGCGAAAGAATCACCTTAAAACTCGTAATGGTTAAATTATTAAAAATGGTGGAGTCGAGGATACTCGAGCGACTTAAGTAAATGGTTAAGCGCGAAAGCGAACGTTAGGACTCTAAATGGTTAAAGTCTAGTTTCTTAAGCGACCGGGGTTTAATTCCGACTTATGTTGTTGTTCATAGGTTATCGGACCCACTCTAAGCTTAAGCCTATCCGGGAGCACTCAGGCAAGTTTTCTACCCGTATAACTGTTGTTGTGATGTATATGTGTATATGCATGATCTTGCGATATATTGTAGCATGTGATATGGTATATATGCATGCCTGTTTCATATTCTTGATTTTTATATCTGTTGGTTCAATGCTTATAGTTTCATAATACCTATGCTAGAGATAAGGGGTATTTGAGTTTACCCTTAGTATAGGGGATCAAAAGGTGAACATATTTCTAAACTGGGAGTCGATGTTCCCGAGTATATTATATATATATTTATATATATATATGGATATAGTTTTCAAAACTATTGATCGAATAAGGTTTATTCGATAAATTTATATTATTTAATGAATATTACTTGAATATTCATTCGAGAAATTATGACTCACTTTATATTATTAATGAATATTACTTGAATATTCATTCGAAGAATTATGATCACTTTATATTATTAATGAATATTACTTGAATATTCATTCGAGGAATTATGACTCACTTTATATTATTAATGAATATAACTTGAATATTCATTCGAGGAATTATGACTCACTTTATATTATTAATGAATATTACTTGAATATTCATTCGAGGAATTATGACTCACTTTATATTATTTAATGAATATTACTTAAATATTCATTTGAGGACATATGACTCCG
Organism: Apium graveolens; assembly: GCF_009905375.1. Taxonomy (NCBI): domain Eukaryota; kingdom Viridiplantae; phylum Streptophyta; class Magnoliopsida; order Apiales; family Apiaceae; genus Apium; species Apium graveolens. The sequence continues at coordinate 39,670,810 of NC_133650.1, forward strand.
CTTATTTTATTTGTAGAATATTATGTTGAATATTCATTCGAGGACTTATGACTCCGATTAATTGCTAATTAATATTCTTTATTTTATTAAAGAATAATGTGTCGGTAATCAAACTTACTTTTGATTATTCAAATAAAGATATTACTCTCGTATAAGTATATCTTTGGTTATTTAATAGTCATTTCGAGTATAAGTTTTACAACATCTACTTCAATTATTTTTATAAAGATTATTCTTTATGGGAATATTATTTAAATAATAATATTCAGATATTTTCTAATATATTGGGACTGATTTACTCTATTAAATCAGCTTTACTCCAAACACTCTTTAAAGTGTTTTCGAGTCTTTAAAATGATTTTTAAAAGTTAGAACGGATCCCAAAACTCATTTTTATATTTAAGATCCTCCTTTCGAAGGGGATTTAAATACTCGCTCAAAACCTGAGGGATCCGGCTCTGTGGTATGTTTTATATTCGCAACAAGGTTGCTGTCTTGATAAAAGAATTTTGATTACTTACCCAATACTCGGGAAGTAAAATTCTTGGAACAAGTTAATCCATTAACAGGCATCGCCTAAGAAATATCGGTGAGTTTTCCTTTCCAACTAGATATGACTTCTTGGTTGAGCCGTATCAACAAGTTTCTACTTGGGGAAAGGGGGACGAGCTTTACGTTTCAGAGTCATGGATTTCATCTGAACTAGGAGTGGCGTAAGTGGTCGAGTGGCGCCGGCCCAGCCTTATTATATTGGCCCAAATGGCCTGGAAGTTCCGCAAGACGGTACATTCCTTAGGAGTCCAGTGTTCGGTTGACAAGTAAATCCGACAGGTTCTCCTCTACATGTAGAAAATGGTGGGGTTGCACTACTACGACTGATCATCGTAAGTGGTCTTCCTGGCGCGGCAAACTCCCGTAATGAGTTCATCATCCAATTGGATATTTCTGCAACACTACCCAGAGCACTTCGATAGAAAGGCTACGGTTGGGCGATTGTTGAGTGTTGGCAGGGTCAAGTTTTCAAAATGATGTTTGCATCAAATGAAGTATCTCGTAACTTCATTTTATTTTGATGATATTTTAAAGATTGATTCTATACAAGTTTTGTCTCGTAGCTTAATCTATGGGATGAACTATTTATACATTGAACGGTGGTAGTTCAAGTAGTATTCAGAAAAGATATAAGTATATTGTAGTATCTTGTAACTTCATCTTTTCAACTTATATCTAGTAAATGATTATCTTATGCATGACAAAGATTTTCAGAAAAACGTTGAGACAAGGTTAGATATATGAGATCACCTTGCAACGATATTTTTTATACAGTTATAAACTGGAACTCTGTGTATATTATACATGGCAGAGGATTTCAAAGATTTTGAAAAGTATATATGTATATATATACTGAATATTTTGTGACTTGGTCGCGTTAAGATATCAGCTTGGTTCATTTCTTCTTGACCAAGACTTTCATGAGTACTATGAGAATGCTCATATATTGTTAATCATTATACATATTATTTTGGTGGGCTTGCTGCTCACCCTTGCTTTCTTCTTTCATCACACAACAACAGATAGAAAAGATGAACAGGACCAAGCTCCCGATTCGCAAGCGATTAGGAAACGTTCCGCAGTTTCCTATAGGCGTTGATATCGCTGTAGCTGAGGTAGGAACTACCAATAGGCTAGGCTTTCAACTTTTGATGTACCAGACTTATGTATCTTTATCAATTGTAATAATGGCAAAGAAATGTAAATTTATTCAGAAACCCTTTTAAGGTGTATTGGTATATAATTGTGGAATAAAACGACTTGTGATTATTTTGTTGGATATTCATCTCTGAGACTATAACTTGTGGTGTGTGTGTTCATTGTGGGGTCACAGTATAGAGTAGTTGATTATTTATTAAGATTGGGTGTTATTAAGGGAAATGGAACTCGTGACAACCCGGATCCCCGACCCCGGATTTGGGGGTGTTACAGCCTGCCTCACTTAGTAACAGTTACCATATACTCATCTTTTCCTGATGAGAAGATGATGCTTGGAGATCCAGTTTCACCTCCATTATCATAGATTCGAGACTTCCAGAACTCCAGCACTTGTTTACCAGAGATTGCTCGAGGTTGGGTCAGAGCATACCCAATCTCACTGTGAGCCAAGAAATCCTGAACAAAGTGAAGTTCTCAAGGAGCTTCATCCTTGTTCAAGATAGCAGAGTAGTTGTTTGGGACAAACTTAGCTCCATTAAAAATAACATCCTTTGGTGTCATTTCTATTGAAAAATCAAATGAAAATTTTGTGTTTGCAAAGTGTTTGATAAAATGCATGTAAGAGAACATCAGAAAATAAGAGAGTAAGAAAATAAGAGAGAGAGAGAGAGAGAGAGAGAGAGAGAGAGAGAGAATATAGTAAAAGAGTGGGTAAAAGATTGTATAATCTTTTATCTCTGATATTTATACTCTGCACATGAAATTGTCTCTTTTCGTGAATTAGAACCGGCAGCTTTACACTTGGCAGCGTGTAATCAATTAAAACATAAATAGTGGTCACGGTAAACATGCAATAATTATTGCACACCTGAACATACCAAAATCAACACGGAACCCACTAATAAATGATTATGACTGTTTTTATCTCACCTAATTATTTGTCTAAGAAATATAACCATTACAGTAAATACCAAAAATAAGTCAATTAAATAAATAATGCCATGCAAGCATCAGGATTTGCATCAGAACTTGACTATTATCAGAATTTAACGGTCATCAGAACATGGCTTCTGTACTCAAAAAGTGAATGATTGTTTCTGTGTTTCTTCACAAAAATACTGAATGGTTTCTTCAGAGTTTAATCATCAGAACATAATCAGAAATTTTCCTCAGAATTTATGCAAATAATGCTTAATTGTTTATCAGAAACAACTTAATCTCCACAGTAATTTTCATCATTCATATGGAGTGATAGTGTGTGTATGTGCAAATGATCAGATAAAGATTAAAGTCTGATAAACTTCAGTATATCTTAGAAATAAGGCATAACTAAGAAAAATGCTTAAAATCTGTCTTGAATTGTGAAGTCTATTGTAGAATAAAGTTATGCAAGAATCCACTTCAACTGTTTGTGCTTATTTTATGCATCTTTTGAAATTCTTTTGACAAGGGCTTCTCAGTGTAAATGATTTACATCTGCCATCAGAATTAATACCGTTATCAGAATATTTCTCCAGTAATCAGAGAATGTGAAAAGTCACCAAGAAAAATTAATTTGCTATTCTAATGCATATAACTTAATACCAGTAATGCACTTGGATCTTCCCTTTCACATAAATTACTCTAGATCTCAAAGGAGTACCTGATTTCAATTTTTTCTTTTCTTTTATTTTCTTCAGATAAGTGAGGCTTATCAAGCATGTAGTTCATCCTTAAGATTTACTGACATCAGAATTTGACAGATAAGAAGCAATAATCTAGTTTGTGACTTAGTAATAAGATACAAGAAGTAAATTTGACTAAGATCAAAATCAGAATTTGCTTGTGTTATTGATTTCCACATAAATAACTAATTCAAACATGGGATACATAGTTTGTTAAAGACTACTAAGTCAGCATCTAACAAGATAATCCTCATTGGATTGAATAGTCATAGAACATTCAAAACACTTTCAGAGTTTGTAGAATCACATCAGATAATAAGTAGTGTTTAATATGTTCAAATTTAAGCACAGATTATATTGAGATAGGAAAATTTGTAAAAACTGATCATAAAGTCTGATGTATGGGAACAAAAACTTAACAGATTTTGAAAAAGAACCTGAAACCATTCCAAGTTCATTTACCAGTCGTGTAAAAGTAGCTTCACCTAGTGGTTTTGTAAAGATACAAAATATAATTCCACTGTACCTTCCATCACATGTTCCCTTATGAAATGGTACCTAATGCTGATGTGTTTTGTCATTGAGTGTTGAACTGGATTTCCTGTCATAGCAATAGCACTTTGCTTATCACAGTAAATAGGTATTTTAGAAAATTCTAACCCATAGTCCAGTAACTGATTCTTCATCCAAAGAATCTATGCACAACAGCTTCCTGCAGTAATATATTTTGCTTCTGCAGTTGATGTGGAAATTGATTTATGTTTCTTGCTAAACCAAGAAACCAATCTGCCTCCAAGAAATTGGGAGCTTCCACTAGTGTTTTTCCTGTCTATTTTGCATCCTGCAAAATCTGCATCTGAGTAACCTATTAGCTTAAAATATGATTCCCTAAGATATCACAATCCTAGATCAGCTGTACCCTTTAGATACTTGAAAATTCTTTTCACGGCTATTAGATGAGGTTCTCTTGGATCAGCCCGAAATCTTGCACATAGACAGGTAGCATACATGATATCTGGTCTACTTGTAGTTAAATAGAGTAAAGAGCCAATCATACCTCTGTAGTTAGTAATATCTACTGATGCTCCAATATCTTTATCTAACTTAGTGGTAGTGGCCATGGGAGTTGATGCAGTAGAACTGTCTTGCATTCTGAATTTCTTGAGTAAATTTCTGGTGTACTTGGATTGACTGATAAAAGTACTTTCATCAATTTCTTTGACTTGAAGTCCCAGAAAATAACTCAACTCTCCCATCATACTCATTTGATATCTTGACTGCATTAACTTGGAAAATCTTTCACAAAGTTTTGTATTTGTAGAGCCAAAGATGATATCATCAACAAATATCTGTACCAAAAGTAAGTCCTTTCCATGGTTGAGATAAAATAAAGTCTTTTCAATTGTGCCTCTGTGAAATCAACTTTCCAGAAGAAATTGAGCTAAAGTATCATACCATGCTCTTGGAGCTTGCTTAAGGCCATAAAGTGCTTTGTCAAGCCTGTAGACATGATTTGGAAATTTTGGATCTACAAAGCCTGGAGGTTGTTCAACATATACCTCTTCTTCCAATTCTCCATTGAGAAAAGCACTTTTCATATCCATTTGAAAGACTTTAAACTTCTTGTGAGCAGCATAAGCCAAAAAGATTCTTATGGCTTCCAATCTAGCAACTGGAGCAAATGTTTCATCATAGTCAATACCCTCCTGTTGAGAGTAACCTTTAGCAACCAGCCTTGCTTTGTTTCTTGTAATTATGCCATCACTGTTAGTTTTATTTCAGAACACCCATTTTGTACCAAAAATTGATCTGTCCTTTGGTCTTGGTATTAGGGTCCAGACTTTATTTCTTTCAAATTCATTTAACTCTTCCTGCATTGCTTGCACCCAATCAGCATCTTGAAGAGCTTCTTCCACTTTCTTTGGTTCAGTCTGAGATAGAAAGGAATGATAGAGACATTCATTTGTTGTTGTTGTTCTAGTTCTAACACCTGCTTCAGGATCTCCAATTATTAAGTCAGGTGTGTGTGATTTAGTCCACTTCCTTGCAGATAGAAGTTGATCTCTAGAAATGAATCCTCCCCCATGATCCATGCTGTCTCCATTAGCATTTTTTGATACTCCCCCTGAAGTTATGCTCTCTGAGATTCCAGAATTTGAGTTGGATACTTCAGGAATTGAAGAATTAGAGTTTCCAGAATTGTCAAAATTTGGCTCATCAGAATTTGATGAATCAGAACTTGAAGAGCCAGTGACTGGTTCTGATGTTTCTTAGAGTCTTGAGATGTGGTATGATCATCAGCTTGCTCCCCCTGAACAGGTACATTTTCCTTTGGAGCAGTTACCACAGTTTCAATGACATCAGAATTTAACCCATCAGAACTTATAGGATCAGGATTTAGGTCAACAGAATTTACAGAATCAGAATTTACATCTTCATTTTCAAATCTCAGCTGATCAGGATCATTGAAATCTTCAAGTCTATTAATCTTTTTATCATCAAAAGATACATTGATAGATTCCATGACAACCCTTGTTCTTAAATTGTAGACTCTGAAGGCTTTTGTGGAAAGTGGATATCCAACAAATATTCCTTCATCAGCTTTTAGATCAAATTTTGACAGTTGTTCAGGATGAGTCTTAAGAACAAAATACTTGCATCCAAATACATGAAAGTATTTTAGATTTGACTTCTTTTTCTTCACCATCTCATATGGTGTTTTTCCATGCTTGTTTATGAGTGTAGCATTCTAGGTAAAATAAGTAGTCTGCACAGTTTCAGCCCAAAAATAGGTTGGTAGCTTTGCTTCATCAAGCATAGTTCGTGCAGCTTCAAGAAGAGTCCTGTTCTTTCTTTCTACAACTCCATTCTGTTGCGGAGTTCCAGGTGCAGAAAATTCCTGCTTTATTCCTTGCTCTTTGCAAAACTCTTCCCTGATTGAATTCTTGAACTCAGTGCCATTATCACTTCTTATTATTTTAACAGAATCTTTGACTAATTTATCCAGCTGTCAGACATGATCAGTTAGAGTAGATGCAGTTTCATTCTTCTTGTACAAGAAATACACCCAAGTGTATCTTGTGAACTCATCCACTATAACCATAACATATTTCTTCTTTACAATAGACATGACATTGACTGGACCAAATATATCAACATGCAGTAAGTGATAAGGCTCAAGAATTGAGGATTCAGTTTTGCTCTTGAATGAAGATTTTCTTTGTTTTGCCTTTTGACATGAGTCACAAACACCATCAGGAGCAAATATTGATTTTGGTAGTCCTCTCACAAGATCTTTCTTTACTAGCTCATTTATGTTGTTGAAATTTAAATGAGAGAGTCTCTTGTGCCAATTCCAGCTTTCTTCAATTGATGCTCTGCTTAACAGGCAGATTGCAGAACCATCAGAATTTATTGAAAGTCTGGCTTCATATATGTTACCATGTCTGTAACCTTTCAGAACCACTTTGACTATAGAATTACTTACAACTTCACAGTGTTTTTCAAAGAAATCCACATGATAACCTCTGTCACAGATTTGACTCACACTTAGCAGATTGTGTTTAATTCCTGAGATAAGAGCTACTGTTTCAATTATGACATTCCCAAGATTGATATTGCCATATCCTAGAGTCTTTCCCATGTTGTCATCTCCATAAGAAACTCCTGGGCCAGCTTTCTCCACAAAGTCCGATAGTAGGGCTTTATTTCAGTCATATGTCCCGAAAATCCATTGTCCAGAACCAGGATGCTTTTCATGTTGCCCTGCAATCACAAAGACCACTATTGATTAGTTTTAAGGACCCATACTTGCTTGGATCCTTTGGCCTTGTTAAGTTTGTTAGCATTTGCAGCAGATTTAATCTCAGAGTTTATGCTAACATGCTTTTTATCAGACTTTATATCAGACTTTGCATCAGAATTTATACTAGAAGGAATTACACTAATTTTCTTTAAAGAAGGTTTTATTTCATAATAATCATAGTACAAACTATGATATTCCTTACAAGTATAAATAGAATGCCTTAAACTACCACAATAAAAAAAAAAGGATTTTGTGGTTTAAACCTAATAGACTGACTCTTAACTCCTGATCTAGGAGGTAAAGAGTTTATATCTTTATTTTTCCTTCATAAAGAAGCAAGATGGTTAGAGTTTCTACAATTATAGCATTTCTTTCTAGGAGCATTAGGAACATGCATATAATTATTAATTTTATTCACACCTTCCTTTCCATTCCTATTTTTCCTAGCTTCCTTTACCTTGTTCACATTTTTAATCTCTTTCAGCTTATACTTGAGCTGCTTCTTTGTCATTAAGCCAATGTTTACCAAAGATGGTTTATCCTGTTTTAATTTGTTAGAAGTTGACTTTTCTTTGACTTCTATTTTAGAGTCTTTCATCTCCTCAAAATCAGACATAATAGTTTTTGCAACAAATTTAACAGGATTTACCTTTGGCTTTTCATTCTGTTTGATAACAATTGGCTTATTTGGAAAAGTCCCTTTCTCATTTTTACCATCTTTATAACCTAACCCCTCTTTCCAGTTTCCACTACTTAGAATATTTTGAGTTGTTCTGCCTGAGTTAGTCCAAGTCCCGATGATTTCTCTTTCTTTTTCTAATTCAGTTTTTAGATTATCATTCTGTTTAAGCAATTCATTCTTAACATACACAGCGTTATCTCTCTCTGTCTGAATAGTGTGCATCTTGACTAACTCTTCTTCAAGATAGCTATTTCTATTTTTGTACTTTAGATTTTCAGATTTTAATCTTTCATTCTCTAAAGTCTGATCTCTATAGCTAATATAAATATTTTTCAGAAATAATCTCAACTCAATAATATCTTCTATATCAAAAGCAAGAGTTGATAGAGGTACCTTTAGTTCAGTAGCATCAGAACTGCTATCAGCATTTTCCATGAAGGCATATTTCACCTCTTCTTCAGATTCTGAAGTGTCTGCCCAGTTTTTATTCTTTGTGATAAGTGCCTGACCTTTATCACCTTTTCCTTTCTTGCAATCAGGAGAGATGTGGCCTCTTTCACCACAATTGTAGCATTTGACATTTGAGTTGTCTCCTCTGTCAGACTTTCCTCCTTTGCCTTCAGTCTTTCTGAACCCTTTCTTGTCAGAATTTCCACCTTTCCTGGAAAACTTCTTACCCTTTCTGAATTTCTTGTAGTGATACCCTTCACCATAAGAGCACACAGTTGCATCATCTCTACATCAACATCCACTTCAAATAAATTTTCAGGTTCTGAATCATCATCATCAGAATCTGATGACTCTGAATCAGACTGTATGATGAGAGCCTTTCCTTTTGCCTTCCTAGAGATAATTGGCTTTTCTTCAGTCTTTAAAGCAACTGTCTTAGACTTCCCTCCATGTCTCTTCTTTCTTTGCTCCATCTCAAGTTCATGATTCTTGAGCATCCCATAGATTTCATCAAGAGACATATCAGCAAGTTCATAGTTGTCTCTTATTGTAGTAGCTTTCAAATCCCACTTTTCAGTAAGAGCTAGTAGGAATTTCATATTTGAATCTTCTTGATCATATTCCTTATCCACCAGTGACAGATCATTCAACAGCTTTGTAAATTTGTCATATGTATCAGTTAGTAACTCATCAGATTTTGAGTCAAAGTGTTCATACTCCTGTGTGAGTATTGTCTTTCTGTTCTTTTTGATGGCATTGGTTCCTTGACATCTCACTTCCAATGCATCCCAGATTTCTTTTGTAGTCTTGCATCCAATCACCCTGTTTGACATGACATTGTCAAGTGCACTATGAAGCAAGTGTCTTACTTTTGCATCCTTGCCTAGTGAAGAGATGTCTTCAATGGTGAGTTCTCTCTTTTCTTTGGGAATCATCTTCTGTGGCTCATTTCTAACTGCAACAGAAAGCTCTGTGGGCTTGTGTGGACCATCATAAATTCTGTCTAAATATTCTAGATCTGTAGCTTCCAGAAACATGGCCATCTTCACACTCCATACAGGGTACTCAGACACCCTGAGCATAAGAACCCTGATGGTTTCATATCTACTGGTGTTTTGAATTGTTGAACCTTTGCAGGTTCTTGAGGTTCTTGTGTTTTTGATTGATCAGACATGATTGATTGTTTTTTTGGATCTTAACTGTTTGTAAGCTTAACAGATTGGCTCTGATACCACTTATTAGGCCTCAATGATACTATAGAAGGGGGTTGTGAAAGGAATATGTCCTAAGTCCAATCATGTATTAGGATTTAGGAATAACTTTTTATGTAATTTGTTTTGATTTCATTGATATTAATAAAAGACTTGTTTTGTTTTTATTACGGGCTCTATCTATTTAAGTGTTTAAATAAGATATACCATAGTTTAGAGTAAAGCTTTTTATGGATTATGATGAGATCATAATAGTGAGACCTAAAAGATGATAACTCTAAACTTAAATAGTTCCTGATCATAGGATTACTAACTGGTAATTAATAATCCGTAAAGATCGGTACATACTATGCTTGCTTCATTATGAAGGATATCTGTTCTCATAGACATTTGTGTGGTGACACTATAGCTAGTATATAGGTGCTTATTATAGAATAATTTCACTGAACATGATCCCGCACAGCTGAACAACTGATGGAGTTCACTCACGTGTCAGCAGTTGTTCACATAGTGATAGTTGTACAAGTATCCTTAGACTTGAGGTCATCATAGTCATCTTGTGTACACTGAACTATGCTTTGGTTTAGTTCTTAGTCTCCAGGGACAATTATTAGGGCTGGTCAGCATAAAGGATCTACCCCTTCCAGTGAAGGAAGAGAATGTTCAAGGCTGATCCACTTATGCTAGTTCAGGAATCTCTGGCCAGAGTGAATGAAATTAGAAAGGAGTTTCTAATTTGCATAGAACTAATCATAGTAAATGGTAAGCAAGTGATTAAATTAGATAGGCTTGACACGAGATCCATGCCTTGTATTTAATCAGGACATGTAGGGTAGAAGGAGTTTATTGTACGGTAACTATTCACTGAATAGGTTCTTGGTATTCTAAGCAGTGAATTCGTATTATCCGGATAGTCGCGATATGCTGAGAAGTATCCCTCACGATGTAGAATAAATATGATTAATTAATTAATCATATTTAATAAATTAGAGAATTTATATAAATAATGATAAAATAGTTTTATTATTATTTATTTCTACTACCGGCTTAATATTAAACCTACAGGGTCACACCATAAAAAGAGAATGATTTAATGGTGGAGGAATTAATTAATAATGGCTGATAATTATTTATTTATGAAATAAATAATTAATTGGCAAATTTAATAATTGATTAAATGAGATTTAATTGATTATAAATTAATTAAGAAAAGTTCTTAATATTATTAATTAAGAATTTAATTTTTTGAAATTAAATCAAGAGAGAGAATTATTTCTAAAGTGTTTAGAAAAAGGATTAATAATTAAAAAGTGTTTTAATTATTAATGAGTATAATAAATGGGTTAATAATAATATTTTATGGGAAAATTTCAGCTGAAAATTTTGCCTAAAAATATACTATTATAAACCCTATTTTTATTCTAACCCAAAAATTTTAGAAAAACCTAATTCTCTCCACCTCCTCCTCCTCCTCCTTAACGTCGTTTTCTTGGTGGATACCGGTGGAGTGCTTCACGTTTGAGGAGCAGCTGCTAAGGATCTCCGATCGTTGCTTTTGGATCGCTATTAAAGGTTAGTAATCGATTCATATGTTTTAATCACGATTTATATGCTTTTATTTGGATTTTATATGTGTAAAAGTGTTTTACCATGCCTCCGCTGCGATAAAATCCAACATTGGTATCAGAGCTTAGGTTGTATGCATATAGATCTGTGGTAAAATTTTCAGAATTTTATGTGCTTGTATGAATTAATTATGATTTTTACAAGTTATATTATGGATTAACTTTGTTTGATGAGAAATCGTTTCTCAGAATAATTTTGAATGTTGATCTGGGTTCTACAAGTGTTGTAGATCGTCTGGGTATTTTTTTCATAATTTTATGATGTATAGATTTTTTATTATGAATTTTTGAAGTTGTTGCAATTAAATTCGTAATTAAATAATCATATATATATATAACTTGTAAGTATATATATTATGCATCTGTTGCTTGTCTGCTGTTGTCTGTTGAAAGCAAAGCAAAGGTACAGAGTTGACAGGGACGGCGGCACGGAAATCTGTGCGAGAAAAGACGGCGGTTGTTCTAACAGGCGGAGAAACGCAGAAGAAAGGGTTTCACGCATTCCGGGAATGCGTTACACCCTGTGGCGCATTCACGGAATGCGTTACACCTTTTAATGGCTTAAAAGGGTTGTAACGCATCACCGGAATGCGTTACAGGGCTTGTAACGCGTTCCTGTAAGGCGTTACAGCCCGTCTGTCCACATTAAATTTGATTTTTTGGGAGTTTCGTAACTCCGTTTTGGGTGTGCAATATATCGTTGGATTCGTTTTTACGAGATGGATCTAATGGAGTGATCAAATTTTAGTTTATATAAAAGTTTGAACTGTTTATATTTCCGAAAGTGTTTTAAAGTTGTTTTTAACTGTTTTAACTGCTTTTAAATGCTTCATGTGATACATAGAGATGTATAATGCTTAGACCAATATGCTAGATGATGTAACATGCCTACCTTGATGTTTATTCATGTTGATATATGTGATATATGCTTAGTTTATCATGCGATGATAGATTTAGGTGAACTTAAATGAACATAAGGCGTTTGTTAGACAACCTAGTATAGTGAAATTGTTTCATAACCTTAATAATAATATTATGAATACAATCATGATATTCTTGTGTTTATGAAACACGTAATTGAATATGAGTTTTCGATATGAGAGAAAGGATGATTCTGTCAATAACAGATTTCTATCTGTAAGAAAGGGTTATTAAGTGACGCCTCTTGACAATGCTCCACCCGATCTGGAATCATCTGATTATTGATTATTGATTTGAAATATTTAATTTAAAAGGAAGAATCTCTTTATAATATGATTATGATTGTAACGTAATATAATCCCTCTAAAATTAAATAATATCAAGTAGTAATTGGCCAATGACACAACGGGCTTGTGTCGGTCATAGCCTTCCAACATGATAGAAAAGTAGTTCTCATTTTTGAATCATTGTCGGTTCGTGCTACAACCAAGGGCTTTGATTTCGAAATAAGAAATACTTATCTATTACATAGAGATGTGTACATTGAATAAGAATCTAAAGGTCGGTACGTGCCACAGCCGTGGACCTTTGGGGACTGATTCAATTGTACGGAATGTTGGGTTAGACTTGACTTAGAATATTGAGTTTGTCGTGCCACAACCGTGACTCAATTATTCAAGAGGCTAAAGTTTGATTAGGGAATAACATAAGATGTAATTGACAAGAGTTGTCTGCCTATTGAACATTACATGGCGGTTCGTGCTACAGCCGGGGTTGTGTAATGGAATGTAGGATCCCTATTCCCATTAGCATTATGAATGCTTAATTTTTCATGTAGGGGGTTGAATAAATTAGGTAAACTAGTGGGAGCCACTTATGAATAAAGACCCGATTCATATAGTGTTTTAAAATGAAATCGAATATTTGCTAAGTGTTGTTATGTGTTTATCATTTACAGATTTACAATATACATTATGTCTTCTACACTATCACTCAGGAGCATACTGGATGCTCACAAATTGACTGGTCCTAATTATGCTGACTGGCTTCGAAACTTGAGAATTGTTCTCAGGATTGAGAAGCTGGAATACGTGATTGACTCACCTAAGCCTACTGAACCTGCTAGTGATGCACATAATGATGAACATGTTGTGTATCATAAGTGGGTAGATGATGCAAATGTTGCTCAATGCATCATGCTAGCTTCCATGAACATTGAGCTACAGAAGTAACATGAGCATATTGATGCTCACACTATCCTCATGCATCTACAAGAGTTGTATGATGTGGCAGGGAGGACAGCTCGATATGGGATATCGATGGAGCTGTTCGGTTGTAGGATGTCTGAGGGATCATCTGTGAATGACCATGTACTTAAGATGATCAATTTGATTGAACGTCTTGGACAACTTGGTTTTGCCATGGATGGGGAGCTGAGCCAAGAATTGGTCTTGCAATCGCTTCCGAGTTCGTTCTCGCAGTTTGTTGTGAACTTTCACATGAATAAGTTGGATGTTAGCCTGCCTGAACTCCACAACATGTTGAAGACTGCGGAATCGAATTTTTTCCCTAAGAAGAGTTCTATTCTTCTAATTGGTGAAGGTTCCAATCCTAAGAAAAGGAAGAGGAACCCTTCCAAGAAGAAGAAAGTAGGTGAGAAAATGCCGGTTCCACCAAAAGCTGAAGACCCCAAGAGCAAAATTGTTTGCTTTCACTGTAACAAGGTGGGGCACTGGAAGAGGAACTGCAAGGTTTACCTTGCAGAATTGAAAAAGAAGAAGGGTAGTGAGACTACCGCTTCTGATTCAGGTATGTTCATGATAGAAGTGAATATGTCATTAAATCAAATTTCTATTTCGGTATTAGATACCGCCTGTGGTTCTCATATCTACAATTTGTTGCAGGGACTAAGGAGAAGTAGGACTCTTGAGGAAGAGGAGGTGATTCTAGTGATGGGAAATGGAGCAAGAGTTGCTGCTAAAGATGTAGAATCATTTCATTTACATATGCCTACGGGCAAGACTATTGTTTTAAATAATTGTTATTTTGTTCCCTCGATTGTGAGGAATATTATTTCTATTCCCATGTTAGACTTGGCTGGATTTTCATTTATTATTGAGAATAATGAATGTTATATTCTTAGAGATAATATTCTTTATGGACGTGGTACTTTAAATAATGGTCTGTATAAATGTGACATAATTTACTTCAGATTGAACAAACTAATAAAAGAAAAGGGATGATGAAAATCTCACTTCATTGTGGCATTGCAGTCTCCATTTAGTAGACATGGAGAGAGGGCTGCAAATTTGCTAGGAATGGTACACACAGATGTATGTGGACCAATGTCTACACAAGCCATAGGTGGATTTTTCGTACTTCATTACTTTCATAGATGATAGATCTAGATTCGGATATGTGTTTGATGAAACACAAGTCTGAAGCCTTTGAAAAGTTCAAAGAGTATAAGTATGAAGTGGAGAAACAAACCAAACATAGTATTATAATTCTTCGATTAGATCGAGGCGGTGAATACTTGAATGGAGAGTTTCTGGATTATCTCAAAGTAAATGGTATAGTCTCCCAGTGGACGCCTCCAGATTGGTATCTGAAAGGAGAAATCGAACTTTGTTAGACATAGTTCGGTCCATGATGAGCTATGCAAATCTTCAAGTATTCCTATGGGGTTACGCATTGGAAACCTCAGCATATTTACTGAATAAGGTGCCTTCCAAATCTGTTCCTCAAACTCCGTATGAGATATGGAAAGAAAGGAAACCGAGTCTTAAACACGTTAAGATTTGGGGATGTCCAACTTATGTCAAGAAAGTTGAACCAGATAAGCTGGAATATCGATCCGTAAAATGTAGTTTTGTGGGATATCCTAAAGAGACTTTAAGGTATTACTTTTACACCGATCATCGGGTGTTTGTCTCCAGACATGCTACCTTCTTGGAAAAGGAGTTTATCCTTGAAGGAAATAGTAGGAGCAAAATTGAACTTGATGAAGTTCAAGAAGCACAAACTACTACGGATCAAGTAGAAACACCTGTTCTGACTGAACAACCTTCTATGGAACAGCCCATTCGTAGGTCAGGGAGAGTGTCTCGCCAACCTGAGAGGTAATATGGCCTTGTCATTGAGAATGACAATGAGTTGTCGATCATTAATGATGATGACCCTGTGACCTATAATGAGGCTATGAGTAGTGTTAACTCAGAGAAATGGCATAGTGCCTTGAAATCCGGAATGAAATCTATGTATACGGGATACAAAAGAATGATTAGAGAAGATGGCCAGGTGGAGACCTTTAAGGCCAGGCTTTTGGGAAAAGGATTCAAACAAAGGCAATGGATTGACTTTGATGAAACCTTTTACCTGCAGCCCTGTTAAAATCAGTTCGGATTTTGCTTGTGATTGCTGCTTACTACGACTATGAGATCTGGCAATTAGCCAGATGGTTTTCTTTCCAAGAGAAATGAAAACCTAGTGTGTAAGCTGCTGCGAACCATATATGGTTTAAAGCAAGCTTCTCGTAGATGGAACATCCGTTTTGATGAGACAATCAAAGAGTTTTGATTTTATGAAAAACGTAGATGAACCATGTGTCTACAAAAGGGTTAGTAGGAGCGCGATAACATTTCTTGTGTTGTATTGAAATAGAGTTGACACACATAACAACATAGCAGACCCACTCACAAAGCTACTTTATGAAAGTCACTTTGATCGTCATAAAGACAAGATGGGTATTAGATACCAGAGTGATTGGCTTTAGTACAAGTGGGAGATTGAAAGGAATATGTCCTAAGTCCAATCATGTATTAGGATTTAGGAATAACTTTTTATGTAATCTGTTTTGATTTCATTGATATTAATAAAAGACTTGTTTTGTTTTTATTACGGGCTTTATCTATTTAAGTGTTTAAATAAGATATACCATAGTTTAGAGTAAAGCTTTTTATGGATTATGATGAGATCATAATAGTGAGACCTAAAAGATGATAACTCTAAACTTAAATAGTTCCTGATCATAGGATTACTAACTGGTAATTAATAATCCGCAAAGATCGGTACATACTATGCTTGCTTCATTATGAAGGATGTCTGTTCTCACAGACATTTGTGTGGTGACACTATAGCTAGTATGTAGGTGCTGATTATAGAATAAGTTCACTGAACATGACTCGCACAGCTGAACAACTGATGGAGTTCACTCACGTGTCAGCAGTTGTTCATATAGTGATAGTTGTACAAGTATCCTTAGACTTGAGGTCATCATAGTCATCTTGTGTACACTGAACTATGCTTTGGTTTAGTTCTTAGTCTCCAGGGATAATTATTAGAGCTCTACCGGGTATAGGAATTTGTACACGAAGATAGTGTATGATCATTAAAGGATCTACCCCTTCTAGTGAAGAAAGAGAATGTTCAAGGCTGATCCACTTATGCTAGTTCAGGAATCTCTGGCCAGAGTGAATGAAATTAGAAAGGAGTTTCTAATTTGCATAGAACTAAGCATAGTAAATGGTAAGCAAGTGATTAAATTAGATAGGCTTGACACGAGATCCACGCCTTGTATTTAATCAGGACATTGTAGGGTAGAAGGAGTTTATTGTACGGTAACTATTCACTGAATAGGTTCTTGGTATTCTAAGCAGTGAATTCGTATTATCCGGATAGTCGCGATATGCTGAGAAGTATCCCTCATGATGTAGAATAAATATGATTAATTAATTAATCATATTTAATAAATTAGAGAATTTATATAAATAATGATAAAATAGTTTTATTATTATTTATTTCTACTACCGGCTTAATATTGAACCTACAGGGTCACACCATAAAAAGAGAATGATTTAATGGTGGAGGAATTAATTAATAATGGCTAATAATTATTTATTTATGAAATAAATAATTAATTGGCAAATTTAATAATTGATTAAATGAGATTTAATTGATTATAAATTAATTAAGAAAAGTTCTTAATATTATTAATTAAGAATTTAATTTTTGGAAATTAAATCAAGAGAGAGAATTATTTCTAAAGTGTTTAGAAAAAGGATTAATAATTAAAAGGGGTTTTAATTATTAATGAGAATAATAAATGCGTTAATAATAATAATATTTTATGGGAAAATTTCAGCTGAAAATTTTGCCTATAAATATACTATTATAAACCCTATTTTTATTCTAACCCAAAAATTTTAGAAAAACCTAATTCTCTCCACCTCCTCCTCTTCCTTAACGTCGTTTTCTTGGTGGATATCGGTAGAGTGCTTCACGTTTGAGGAGCAGCTGCTAAGGATCTCCGATCGTTGCTTTTGGATCGCTATTAAAGGTTAGTAATCGATTCATATGTTTTAATCACGATTTATATGCTTTTATTTGGATTTTATATGTGTAAAAGTGTTTTACCATGCCTCCGCTGCGATATAAATCCAACAGGTTGAATATAGTATCTACAATCAATTCGATTATAAACACAAGTATGTAACAGAAAACAAGTTTATTCAATATATCAAAATCTGTTATGGTAGGTTTAATCTACTCTCCCAGTGATGTATGATATTACTAAAAGCTGCTAGAATTACAATGAATAATATTCTCGTGAATGATAACACATATAGTGTAAACCCTAATCTGTGTTTATATACTACACAGCTACAAGATATCTCCTAATTGATATGATATGTTATGTTTCCTAAAATACATCAATCAGAGATTATCTACTGTAGTCCTTTAGCTCTACAACTCTCCAAGCATATCTTCTTTTGTTTAATCTAGATCTTCTCCTATATATCAGCCGATTTTCATCCCTGAAGTGTATCCGCACTTAAGTTCTGATGTAAGTCCTGATGGCTTAAGTTGTAATATCCGGGATATATCGTGTAATTATTTTTGCTATTATATAATTATTATGTGTGTTCAGTATCTATTCTGTGAGCTAATTGTTAAGTGTTATCTGTACTTGAATATTCAAAAATAATATTAATTGAGTATTTTAATTTTTATATGTCCAAAATAAAATATAGATAATTGTCATATCTTCCTAATTATTTTTATGTTGGTTTATGGATTTATAAGAATCATATAAAAATTTTAAAATCTTTTTCCCGGTAATTAAAATCTATTTTATAAAAACGGGAACCAACCGACGTCAACCGTTTTTACATTTTTGGAACCCGAAACTCTTTCGAGAACTCCTTCCTAACCTAATTGTAATATTCCGAGCATTTTCCATGGTTCGACTTTTTCGATCCGGCGTACGGTTTGTCCTGCGCGGGTCCCGGCGTAACATTTTCGATACAATATTCATTTCGGTAAATCAATAAAACCCGTATTTTCGATAAACGAGAGCTTTTTATTAAACTATCACAATTATCACTTCGTAATACGTGTAACCAGGCGCTGAGACCAAGACCGCAGTACAAATTGTACTGATTTGGATAATTATCCCGAAAACCGATACCGTTTGGATCAGTTTTTACAAATAAACGTACCGTTTTATATCCGGAATGATCCAACGGGATCCTAATTTTCCGTAATTATAAATAGCCTTTTACCGTATTTTATTTCGTATCAAAATCATTTGCAGACAGATAATTATATAATTTTCAGAGAAAAACCCTAATTTCCTAGAACTGTTCTAAGAATCAAACAAGCATTTGGAGGTGTTATTGAATTCGGTTTGGAAAGCTCGAGTAACCAATCTGAAGGTCTTGAAGAGCTCTACCAGATTCTGTAATCCATACACCTGCAGAAATCAAGGTTATTTTTCTAAAAATTTATTTATTTTCGAATTTATTTTATTAAAAATATGAATTTTTTTCGGATGATTGTTTGTATAATTTGATGATTGCATGTTGTAGAGCTTGTTTTCCTGATGATTTTCATATGTCATACGTCTGATTTGGAGTTCAATAACATGTTCAAATTTGAGTTTGATTTTCGAATTTTAAAATTAGGGTTTATAACCCGTATGAATGTTCTTAATTGAAATTTGGGGGTTTCTTATTCTGTGATAGATTGATGTTGTGTTATAGTGGGTTGTGTTCTCTGTGAAATTTGCAATCTAGTCGTATAAGTTTCATGAACCAACGAGGTCTGTAAAGAAGGGAGTTGTGTTTTGAAGTTTTCCGATGTTCGCTGGAAACTGGAAAATTTCACGGCCAAATTCCGGCCAACTCAGGGATGATTAGAATGATTTGTTGGTATGGTTGAGTTCCTGGTAACCTGTAGATGTGATCTGGAGGTGTTGATGGGGTGAGGACGCCGGGAACGTGTTCTCCGGCCACCTCTGTGTTTTCCGGCGACTGGGTGTAAAATTGCAGTTTGGTCCCTGGACTTTTGGGGATGATGCAGTTTGGTCCCTGTAGTTTCCAGACTTTGCAAATTTAGGATTCCTGTTTATAAAATGTTTAAAAATCATATTTCCTATTTATTTTTATTATAAAAATTCGTTTTTAATTTCTGAAAATTCTAAAAATTATTATTTTAATTCTGAAAATTATTTTTAATTCACAAATAAATCTAAATTAATTAGTTAATTAATTTCAGTTAATTTCTAATTGATTAATTGGTCAATTAATTCGAAAATTAATTGATTAATTAATTTAATTAATTATTAATTGATTTTAATTAATTATTTAATTAGATTTAATTATTTAAAAATTATTTAAAAATTCTGAAAAATAGTTTCGAGCTTTAAAATATTATTCTAAATTATTTCCTAGGCTCGATAATTATTCTAAAATTATTTCGGAGCCAGAATTGGCCAACCGAACCCTGTTTATTAACCCGAAATTGATCCAACGACCCGTTTTAATTCCGAAAAATGTTTTAAAAATTATTTTTAAATACCAGAAAGCCTACTTATGACCCGAGACTTCTTTATAAATAATATATCATTGATTATGTGATGTATTATGTGCTATATGTGACTTGTTAATTGACTATCGGTCTATATATTCGGTGTTTACTTGATTATTGCATAACTTTCAATCCGTTAATCGGATTTGGGTAAAACGAAGGGTAGATAGAAGTATGTGTTGAATAGAATTCCATGAGTAAATTATTGATAGATGTTTATGATATGTGAGCAGAAGAGGCAAGACGTAGGAAAGGGAAACAGATAGTTGAAGAGTAAGACGATTGTGATTGGAAACGAGTGCAGTGTAGTAAGCTAATATCAGGCAAGTGTTCTGAACTTTCTCGAGATATTGTAGTATTTGATAGTCAGATTGATATTGCAAGTGCTTTGAAGCACTGAAACCTAAACTCTGATTTCAGTTATTGTTCTTGAGCCATAAACCTTATTCTTTCTAGACCATTGATTGTTGTATACCCAAACACGAACCTCAAGTATACGATACTATTCCACAAATACATGCAAACAAAATCCCAAACACTGAACTGAATTACGTGTACATTCAATCATTTTATCCTATGCATTGAAAGCCCAAATCTTTGAAACCCTGAAATGTTGATTCCTTTGTTATCCAATTCTTTCATTACCCAGCATCCAAGCTTTTAAATCGCCTTATTGATCCTTACAAGGATTGAAACCCTTTCATTGTTAAACATTTATTGTTGCTAATGATTTCGGTTATTGTTTATTATTGCATATGCTGTTATTATGTTAGAATTGGATTGTTTTTATAAAATTATGGACCAGATTCGTGGTCAGACCATATAATGGTCAAGTTAGGCCGATGTGTGCCTTGGATCCAGTAGTTAGAGCAATGCTGTGTGCCTTGCTCGGGGTTAGTGCGTGACTGATCAGCAGCCTAACCTTGGTTTTTAAATTAAAAGTATAATATCCAATTCTAAATCATAACCCATTGTTCACTTGATATCATAATCATGTTCACTTGATGATCATTATTCTCAGTTTTGTCATTGTGACTTGCTGAGCTAGTTAGCTCATTTGTGCGATGTTGTTTATATTCTTTCCAGTTAAAAAGGAACCAGTTGGTAAAGAGGATCCCCAGTCCAGCGCGAGAGCTAGGGGTTCAGGTTGAGAAAGCTGAGCTAGTAGGCTTCTTTTGGGATAATTTAAGTTTGTAAAAGTTTGTAATAATGTTTAATACTCAGTTTGAGTTTGAAATAGTTGGGATTTGAACGGTTTGTAATATATTAGTGTGTTTGGCTTGTGTGCATACTTTAACCTATTGCGGTCCGTGGTGGTTGGTAAGTAGGGTCACTACATATATTATTATTATCTTATTATTGTTATAAGCAGGTTATAATTAAGGTGTGTGTGTGGACCCCAAACTTCTGACCCGGGTTTGGAGGGCGCCACATAAGTTATGATAACTTCCTGTCTTCAGTAAGTTCTGATTTCCAGTTAAGTTCTGATAGTAAGTTCTGAAACTAAACAAATCAGATTAGGCATGACATCACAAATATATCTAACAATTATCAGGAAAACTTGATATCTTTATGTCATTTCAATTGATCATTGCTTAATCTCAGTATTGTGATTATGACTTGCTGAGCTAGTTAGCTCACTCTTGCAAATCTTTTTTTATTCTATTCTAGTTAAAAAGGAAACTGGTGGTAGCGAGGATCACCAGACAAGTGTGCGAGCTAGGTTTCCAGGTTGAAATGAAATAAGCTAGCAGAAGATGTTTGTTTTAGTTGAGTTGAAAGTTTGTAAGACTGTTTTACTTCAGTTGTAAGATAAATAAATTTGGATTTGGTAGGTTGTAATATAAATAAGGTTGTGACTTATGGGAATACTTTAAACTGTTGCGATCTGTGGATTATGGTAAGTAGGATCACTGCATATATTATTTTCATAAATAGGTTTATATATGGTGTGTGTGTGTGTGTGTTATGGACCCAAAAATTACAACTCAGGTTTGGAGGGCGCCACATGTTTGGTATCAGAGCTACAGTTTAAAAGTCACTGTCACAAGCCTAGATTGTCGAGAATGGGTAGAGGGTTAAGATTAGGATTAAGAAATAGAAAAAAAGAGCATCGAGAGGTTGAGTGTGACTAAATAGTAGGTTCTGGTATGATTCGTGTTGAGATTCGAGATTTTCATCTAGCAGCGATGGCGGATTCCTTTATCCCGATATCATCCGATCATTCGGAGCCTTCAGTTCGAAGACCGTCATCTGATCCACGCCCTGCTCTTCCACCAGTATCGGCTATAATACCAATCGTGATGATCGCACCACTGCAATCCATTCCACCTCCTGCTGTGAGACAACCTATTCGAGGACCCCACCTGCTAATTCTGATTCTATCGAACATTTAGTTGCGGGTGCATCATTTCAGTTTACTCCACACCCTGTTCCATACCATAAGTATGAGGCTCTTTTTTTGGAACGAGAGGCTCTGTTGGCTCAGATTCAGGAGCTACAACATATTATAAGGACTATAGATGTTGACAGGAGTGTGAGGGAGCTTCGGAATGAGATTCAGGTGACTCGGAGAATACTTGAGGCTAGACTTCATAGAGCTACTTGTGAGTAGCGGCCCCAGATGCTATTATAGGATGGGCCAGAGAGGTACTGGAGGATCTTACAAGGCTTGGTGGACCAGAGTTTCCCTGAAGCTAGATGACAAAAATGATGTGATAGCTGATATATGTATAATAGTATGTAGTGTGTATCATCAGACTTTTAGTGGGTATATAAATAAACTAGACTTACTAACTAGTGGATATGCCTATTGTACCTTTACTTTTGCTGAACGTTTTCATGTTGTACTACCAAACTTCGACATATATATAGCAGTACCTTTCCTTTTCCAGCATTATCATTTATCTTACTATACCTATTTTATCTTATTGTACCAGTTATAAACTCTTGTGATAACATGTACCTCATTCCCTAATTGTTTACATTTTGTAAAGAAGCATGCAATTTACTTAGTTAACGATTGAAAATGTTTTTAAAAAGAGATATTTTTGTTTTATAAAAACTTTTCATAAAAGGATTTAATTTAAAGGCTAAGTAAGTTATTTGATTCTTTACAGAAAATGCCTCCCAGAAGAAATAACCATTCCACCAACCAGAATGAAAAAACCAACAACAACACCCAAGACAATAATAACCAGAATGCAAATTCCAGTCCCATAGACCCAACTGTAGCCCATATTCTTCAGATCTTGGCTCAACAAACAGTTCACCTGACTCAACAACAACAGAGGAATGCCAATCCTCAGGTAACCTATAATATCTTTTAGGCGGTGAATCCACCAGAATTTAAAGGTTAAATAGATCCTATTGAGGCCAGAGTTTGGTTGAAGGAAATTGAGAAGGCCTTTGCTTTAGTTAAGGTGAGAGAGGAATGAAAAATGGAGTTTGTGAGCTACTACCTGAAGAATGAAGCCACCTGCTGGTGGGAAACTGTCAAGACATTGGAAGGTATAGATGATGTTGCGTAGGATAGATTCAAGGAGTTGTTTTTAGAGAAGTATTTCCCTCAGTTTGTTCAGGATCAAATGGAATTGATGTTTATGGAGTTAAAGCAGGGAAATATGTCAGTAGCATATTACGAAAGTAAGTTTGAGAAATTGTCCAGGTTTGTACCATCATATGTGGACACTCATAGGATGAAAGCTAAGAGATTTCATCAAGGTCTTAAGCCATGGATCTGAGGGAAGGTGGCTATATTTGAATTGGATATCTATGCGGGAGTTGTGCAGAAGGCTATGATTGCGGAAACAGAGAATAAAATGTCACAGAAAGAGAAGGAGAGTATAAAGAGGAAGTTTGATGGAAGTGAAGGACGGTCCCAAGCATGGAAGTTTCCAATTTTTAATCAGAGGAAAGGAAAGTTTTAGCCAGAAGAAATCTTAATTTCAGTAGACAGAATACAAGCGACGGAAGACAAGGTAACCATCCAGCTACTGAGAACCAGCCTACCCAGCAGAGGCCAACCGTACCAGAATTCCAGGTATTCAGAAAAAAACATGGTGGAGTTTGTAACAAGTTGAATGTGGTCTACTATAGATGTAACCAGAGGGGCACTATTCAAGGGAGTGCCGTAATCAGCCAGCTAGAGAGCCAACCAACAAAGATCAACCTATTAGGAATCAGGCAGGCAAAGTTCCAGCAATTGGGTTTACATGTTTCAAGTGTGGAAAGCCAGGACATATAGCAAGGGATTGCAAGGCACCAGTTCCAGTTAATAATACCCTGAGAATCATGTAAGCTACTCGAACAGTGAATGAACCTCCCAGAGCTAGAGTTTATGACATGTCTGTGAAGGATGCTATAATGAACACTGATGTTGTGGTAGGTACGCTTACTGTGAATTCTTTATGTGCTGAAGTGCTAGTAGATTCGTGAGCAACTCGATCATTTATTTCTCAAGATTTTGTTGATAAGTTGAATTGCTAAGTGAGATAATGACGGTAGAATTAGCAAATCAAGAGCGTGTATTTGCTAATCAAGTGTGTACGGACTGTGAGATTGAGATTTCTGGTAATAAGTTTGGTGCTGACTTGATAACATTTAAGTTTGGAGAGTTTGACGTTATTTTAGGAATGGACTAGCTATCTAAGCATGATGCTCATACAGACTGTCTTAATAAGAAGGTAACCTTGAAGATGCCAGATGAGGAAGTGGTAACGTTTAAAGGTCAGAGGCAAGCAAAGAAGTTCTTCACGGTAATTCAAGCTAAGAAGTTACTACGACAAGGATGTGAGAATTTCATTGCTTATATGATAGATAGAAGTCAGGAGCCAGCAAAAATGGAAGGCATTCCAGTAGTAAATGAATTTCCAGACGTGTTCCCAGACGAGTTACCTAGACTTCCTCCAGATAGGGAAATTGAGTTTGTGATCGACTTAGCACCTGGAACGGAACCAGTATCTAAGACCCCGTATCGAATGGCGCCCTTTGAAATGAAAGAGTTGGCAAAACAATTGCAAGAGCTGTTAGAAAAAGGAATGATTATACCTAGTTTATCCCCATAGGGTGCACCTGTACTGTTTGTTAAAAAGAAGGACGGAAGCATGAGGTTATGCATCGACTATTGAGAACTCAGTAAGCTTACTATCAAGAACAAAATTCCATTATCTCGAATCAACAATTTGTTTGATCAGATGAAAGGAGCTAAGTATTTCTCTAAGATTGATTTAAGATATGGATATCACCAACTAAAGATTAAACCTGTAGATATACCAAAGACAGCTTTCGGAACAAGGTATGGTCATTATGAATTCTTAGTGATGTCTTTTTGATTGACCAATGCCCCAACATCATTTATGCACTTGATGAACAGAATTTTCAAGGAATATTTGGACAAGTTTGTAATTGTATTTATCGATGATATTTTGATCTACTCGAAGTCAAAGAAAGACCATGCAGAGCATCTAAGGATATCTTTAGAAATTTTGAGAAAGGAGAAGTTGTATGCCAAGTTTTCAAAATGTGAATTTTGGTTACAAGAAGTTCAATTCTTAGGGTACATAGTAAGTAATGAAGGGATCAAAGTGGACCCCGCCAATATTGAAGCTGTTATAAATTGGGAAAGGCAAAAAACACCAACAAAAGTGAGAAGTTTCCTGGGATTAGCAGGATATTATCGAAGATTTGTTCAAGATTTCTCGAAAATTATGACACCTTTGATGAAGCTTCCCAGCAAAAATGAAAAGTTTATATGGAACGAGAAGTGTGAAGGAAGTTTCCAGTAATTGAAGAAAAGATTGATCACGCCACCTGTTTTGTCACTTCCAAATGATCAAGGAAATACGTAATCTATATTGATGTTTCTCATAAGGGATTAAGTTGTGTATTGGTGCAGCATGATAAAGTTATTGCATATGCGTCAAGACAACTGAAACCTCATGAGCAGAAGTATCCTACTCATGACTTGGAACTAGCAGCAATAGTATTCACCTTGAAGATTTGGATACATTATCTATATGGAGAAAGATGCGAGATTTATTCGGACCATAAGAGTTTAAAGTACATATTCACGCAAAAAGAACTTAATATGAGATAGAGAAGATGGTTAGAGTTGATTAAGGACTATGATTGCATGATTAACTATCATCCAGGAAAAGCAAATGTAGTAGCAGATGTGTTAAACAGAAAAGAAAGATTGAACGTGTTAACATAAGAGCTATACAAAGAATTTCAGAAGTTGGAATTGGAAGTCAGAATTTGTAAGCCTAATGAAGCAAGGATGTATAGTATGACTTTTCAGCCAGAATTTCTAGAGAAGATAAAAAATGTCAAGAGGAAATAATGGATCAAGATATTAATCGTTTGGTAGGAGAAGAGTTATGCACTCAAAAGGATGATCAAGGTATTCTCAGATTTTCTTCCAGAATTTGGATTCCACCAGTGACAGAATTGAAGAAAGAAATTCTACAGGAAGCTCATGAATCAAAGTATTCCATCCATCCGGGAAGTACCAAGATGTACATAGATTTAAAGAAGAATTATTGGTGGTTAGACATGAAAAAGGAAAATTGTTGAATATGTAAGCAAATGCTATACTTGCCAAAGAGTTAAGGCGGAGCACTAGATGCCAAGTGGATTATTACAACCGTTAGAAATTCCAGAATGGAAGTGGGAGCATATTGCTATGGATTTTATAGTCGGTTTACCAAAGACGAAAGTAAACCACGATGCCATTCGGGTTATAGTGGACAGACTAACCAAATCAGCTCGTTTCTTGCCTATGAATGAAAGATTTTCACTGGACAAATTGGTTCACATGTATTTGAAAAAAATAGTAGTACGTCATGGAGTGCCTGTGTCGATTGTATCAGATCGAGATCCATGATTCAATTCAAGATTTTGGAGAAGTTTTCAAGAATGTTTGGGAACTAAATTGAATATGTGTACAACTTATCATCCATAGATTGACGGCCAAAGCGAGAGAACGATTCAAACTATTGAAGACATGTTACGTGTTTGGGCCATTGATTTCAAAGGAAATTGGGATAACCATTTGCCCTTAGTGGAGTTTGTTACAATAACAGTTATCATTCCAGTATCGGAATGCCTCCCTACGAAGCTCTTTATGGACGCAAATGTAGATCACCAGTATATTGGGATGAAGTCGGAGAACGTAAGATACTTGGACCTGAGTTGGTGCAACACACAAAAGAAGTTATCGAGGTTATTCAGAAAAGGTTAATTACAACACAAGATCGTCAAAAAAAATATGCAGATCAATCCAGAAAGGATATAGAATTCAAAGAAGGAGATCTAGTGTTACTGAAAGTGTCACCGTGGAAAGGTTTTTCAAGATTCGGAAAGAAGGAAAGTTGAGTCCTAGATACGTTGGACCTTTTGAAATTTTAAAACGTGTCGAGAAGGTAGCTTACGAATTAGCGTTATCTCCGCACATGGAGCACACTCATAATGTATTTTATATATCAATGTTTAAGAAGTACAATCCAGAATCTAGGCATGTAATTAAGTACGAGCCAATAAAACTTCAGGCAGATTTATCGTATATAGAGAATCCAATAGAGATTCTAGAAAAGAAAGAGAAGGTGTTAAGGAATAAAGTTATAAATTTAGTAAGAGTATTGTGGAGAAATCCAAAGGTTAAAGAGTCAACCTGGGAGTTAGAAAGTGATATGCGAGAAAACTACCCTCATTTGTTTACTTAGGAGATTCTGAGGACAGAATCCTTTTAAGGGGGGAAGGATGTAATATCCGGGATATAGCTTGTAATTATTGTTATCAATAAATAATTATTATGTGATTATTATGTGAATTTTGGTGAATTATCTGATGATTGGTATTGATATTTAGATGTATATATGTGATATAATATGAGTATTTTAATTTAATATGTCCATAATAAAATATAGATAATCGTGATATTTTTCTGGTAATTTTTGGATTGATATATGATTTTATAAATAATTTAAAGATGTAATAATTATTTTCTGAGTAATTATAAAACTATTTTATAAAATCGGGAATCATCAGACTTCAACCGTTTTTGCATTTTTACAACCCGAAACTCTTCTGAAAACTTCTTCCGAACCTAATCTGATTATTCTGAATATTTTCTGTGTTATGACTTTTTCGATCCGGAGTACGGTTTCACCAGTACAAGTCCCGGCGTAATATTTTCGATACGATAATCATTTTGATAGACCAATAAAACCCGTATTCTCGAGAGACATGATATTATTATATTATCTTCGTATAAAGTGTTTTATAAGAAGCCCGGTTTTGATAATTATCCAAAACTGGTATCAAATCGGATCATTTTTATAATTACTTAGCGGCTAAGTAACCTATTTTCGGATCCAATACGATCTAACGGGTATTAATATTACATAAATAAATATAGTCTTTTTTTTATTTCATTTTATTCGGATAATCATAAACAAGTAGTTAAAACCGATAATTTACAGAGAAAAACCCGAAAACCCGTCGCGTTCTTGAGAATCGAACTTAAAAACGAAAGCGTTATTGAACTCGGAATCAAGCGTGTCATATACCGAATCGAAGCTCTCGAAAAGCTCTTTCAGAATCAAGCATCAGTTTCCGTGCAGAAATCAAGGTCATGTTCCTATTTATTTATTTTAATTTGAATTAATTAATGATTAAAATACTAATTTTTGATTTTGATGTTATTTGTGTGATTTGATGGTTGAATCCTGTAGATAATTTTGTCCTGATCATTTTGGTATAATAAATGATGAATTTGAAGTTCAATAAAATGTAGAAAAGTGGGTTTAATTCTCAAAATACTGAAATTAGGGTTTATATGGGTTTGAATGTTTTCAATTGATGTTAGGCGTTTCTTCGTTAAGGGTTATTGATCAAAATTAATGATACCATTGAATAGACCGTTGAAAGATGAGTCTATTGATATATATATATATATATGATGAACAAACGATATCCGGAAGGGTTTGATCGGAAAATGGGCTGAAACGGCGGTGAGATTTTTAGACGGATTTTCTGTTTAAGTCGCTAGTTGTTTGGTCATTTTGGTTCTGTAGATGAGTTCCTGATGTTAAGAAGAATAAACGCTGTTATTTTGGGCCTATTCTAGAGTATTTTCAGGCCGCCGGAAATGATACATGGTGGCGGCCATGAAGTTCTGGCCGGAGAGTGAGGACGAAGACGGGGTGGTAAATTACCACTTGACCTCCTCTAGTTGTGTGGATTTTCAGAATAGTCACTGCAGTTTTAAATCTTTACAAAATTTAAATATTTGTTTCTAAAAATTTCAAAAATTTTATTTTCTTTTTATTTTATTTTTATATTATTGTTTTTATTTATTTAAAATTCCAAAATTCATTATTTAATATTCTGAAAATTATCTTTAATTCCAGAATAAATCTAAATTATTTAATTAATTAATTTTAGTTGATAATAAATTATTTAATTAGTCAATTAATAAAAATATTAATTTCTTAATTTATTTAATTAGTTATTAATTAATTTTAATTGATTATTTAATTAGATTTAATTATTTCTTTTGATTTAAAAACTCCAAAAAATAGTTTCGAGCTTTAAAATATTATTTTAAATTATTTTCAAGGCTCGATAATTATTATTAAATTAGTTTGAAGTCAGATTCGGGTGTTCAAACCCTATTATTTAATTATAAAATGATTCGGAGACCCATTTTAATTCCGAAAATTGTTCAAAAATTCGTATTAAATACCTGAAAAATCATTTTAACCCTGAATCTTCTTTGAAAAATTGTTTTGATCGACTATCTTATGTTCTATGTGCTATACGTGATCAAACTGATGTATAATATGCCTGTATGTGTATCATTTGATGGTTTTTATTGTAATTTTCAATCTGTACGTCGGATTTGGGTGAAACAAAAGGTAGATAGAAGCTTGTGACGAATAAAATGAGATGAAAATGAGTATTGATAAATACATGTGATGTCTAACGGAAGAAGAGAGTCGTAGAAATGGGAAATAAGTGGTGAGTGAGTGAGAATAAATAGATGAATACTAGTAAAAAGAAAGCGAACTGAAATAAGGCAAGTATTTTCGAACTCTCTTCATATATGTTGCAAGTATCCCTGAGCTTTCTTGTAGTATAAATGCAAGTATTCTCAAATCTTCTTGTTATATATTGCAAGTACTTCCGAACTTTCTTCATATATAATTATAAGTATCCCAAATAGTTCTTGTTCTATATTGCAAGTGCTTTGAAATACTTAACCCTAAATCCTGATTCTTGTTATTGATCTTGAGCCGTAAGACTTATTCTTTATAAATCATTGATTGTTAAATTCTCAGATACGAACCACACATATACGATTCTACTCCACAAATACATATATACCATATACAGATCCATGATATGGAATTACTTATCATACGAACCCTCATACCTTGTACAACAGAAGACCAATTTTTGTAACCACTAAATCTTCGGTCTTCTACTTTCTGATTCTTCCCCTGGCTGAAAGCCAATCTTCCTGTTTACCTTGTTATACCTTCATGGTATTATGAATCACCCTTTGCTCTGAGATAAATGTGGTTTATAATTCAACTTATTGATTTACATTGTTTATCATGTTATTATTATAGAATTTGATTGTTTTTAAATATGGATCATTCGTGGCCAGACCAGATTCATGATTATGATAGGCCAATGTGTGCATTGGATCTAGTATAGAGAGCAAAGCTGTGAGCCTTGCTCGGGGTTAGTGCATGACTGATTAGCAGCCTAACCTTGTTTTTTTAAAAATGAAAGTGAATATCCAATTTTAATTATTGCTTATCAGGAAAACTTGATTTCTTTATGTCATTTCAATTGATCATTGCTTAATCTCGGTATTATCATTATGACCTACTGAGCTAGTTAGCTCACTCTTGCAAATATGTTTATGTTCTTTTCCAGTTAAAAAGGAAACTGGTGGTAGTGAGGATCACCAGACAAGTGTGCGAGCTAGATTTCCAGGTTGAAATAAAATAAGCTAGCAGAAGATGTTTGTTTTATTTGAGTTAGAAGTTTGTAAGACTATTTTACTTCAATTTTAGGATAAATAAATTGGAATTTGGTATATTGTAATATAAATAAAGTTGTGGCTTGTGGGCATACTTTAAACTGTTGCGATCCGTGGATTATGGTAAGTAGGGTCACTGCATAAATTATTTTCATAAACAGGTTTATATATGGTGTGTGTATTATGGACCCCAAACTTCTGACCCGGGTTTGGAGGGCGCCACATATATTCAAGTCAAAACTTTGGTCAAAAGATCCATCTCTTTCATTTCAAGACCAATGGTACTCTTACTCGGAAGAAAAGGCTGACAAAATCATTTTAAATTTAGATAAAATACTTACACATACTATAATGATTTGAATTTTTGTATGGATTATTTAAATGGTATTTTCTACGCATGATAAAAATTTTGTAATATTTCAAGAATTTTTGTCCGAGCACAAATTTCGAGGCAATAGGTCCCACAGTTGACCATGTTTGACTTAGTTACCATAGACAAAATTTGACCAAAACTTGCAGGACATAATTTTATATTATTGAGGTAATTATCATATTTTTTATAGTATTTATTTAAGAGTTTTTAAGGTGTTCATATTTAATAGTGTTTAATGCTTAATTAAGTGATTAAACAATGATTAAAGAAAAAGGAAAATATATTATTATTAAAATAAATCAGCTGAGTTTTGAGCTCTATAAACTTGTTTGTCTCATATTGAAAGTGGCCAAGAAACACAACTAACACAGCTTACCTTCCATGTCATCAATCCATGCCACTTCTAACATCCACCATCCATTCTCCTTAAATCTTCACCATTCAAACTACCTAAGTTCTCCTATAAATAAACTCCCACCCCCAACTCATTTTCACCAAGCTAAGAGCCAGAAAGTTACGGGGATTTTCAAGAAGTATACTCTCTTCATCTCTCTCAAATTTCTAAACAATACTTCTTCTCAAAAACTTTATCTCTTTTAGATATATTATCATATATAAAAGGTTTTTGATATACAAGCTTAGCTTCACCCAACCAAGCTTGTTCTCATCAAGTGAGATCATCTACTACCACTCTCTGGCCTCCCGAAGTGCTTCCCAAAGTTCAATCTAAGTTCCAAAATCTGACCGAACCTCTGGTGAATTTTTACGATGAACTTTTCCGCCCGTTTTCCAAAAGTGGTAATTTTCATGACATTCTTTTATTCGAGCTTTGTACTTAATTTCTCTACTTCATCTCAAGCTCTAATAAACATCTCCTATAAAAAAAGTTCTCAAAATAAAAGAGAACAAAGATTCAAACTCGGAATTCGAATAAGTACTTGATCTTTAAAAAGATAAATCACAAGTACTTAAAGCTCTATAATTCCTCGCGAGTGAGATTTCATAAATTTCTATAACTCTTCACGAGTGAGATTTCATATTTGACAAACAA
The DNA here is from genome assembly GCF_009905375.1 of Apium graveolens. NCBI lineage: Eukaryota > Viridiplantae > Streptophyta > Magnoliopsida > Apiales > Apiaceae > Apium > Apium graveolens. Next base: position 39,703,227 of record NC_133650.1, read on the forward strand.
CTCACAAGTCTACACAAGGGTTATACATCAACTTTGAATAAATAGCGGGGAGTTATTGTCTAAGATAAGTTGTGTAGGTATTACATTTATTTTGAGGTGGTAACCCAGGTGTTACGCATCAAGACAAATATTTGTAAGGGTGTAAATGCTTCTACTCCTACTAAAGGAGTGAGTTTATTTTAAGGGAAAATCTCGAGTCCGAGAGAGGAGCTCGGGGACTAGCCGTAGGGGTGAGCGAATCTATTAGAGGTTGCTCCATCGTGAACCATGATAAAATCACCGTGTGGTATTTTCTTTCCTTGCACTTTATTTTCCACACATATAAACTGCATTACTACTTGGTAAAGTTTTAAAAAGGGATAAATTATTTTAAAATGCCATAATAATTTTATATTGGTAATTAAGCTATTCAATCCCCTACTAGCTTAATATAGCCCTCTTAAGGGACCTAACAGTTTATTATACATCATCGTGTGGAATTTCTTCTTCTATTTATCACCTATAAATTTCACCCTTACGTTATTCGCGGTTCGTAAATTTACCTTTTTGTTCATCGATCGATTTGTGCATTATGACCAGCTAACCAGTCCATACCTAATATAATATCAAATTCTCCCAACTTGAAAGGTATCAAGTTGCATAAAGAAAATGTCACGATATCTCGATGTCACAATTTCGACAAACTTGAGCAACAGGAACATGATCCTCATTAGCTAACTTTATAATTTAACATTTCACCCAACCATTGGACTTCACAACATAACTCATTAACAAATTCTTCCAAAATAAAAGATCTTGTAGCTCCAGAATCGATTAATACTTTTGCATTTACGGAGTTCACAGAAAGCATACCTGCAACCACACTCAGATTTCGTTCTGCATTCTTCATTGTCGTATTAAACGTCCTTGTCTTTAGTTGATTCTGTTGTGGTGGTGGCGGGGTTACCATAATTTCTGGAACATTTGCTGCTGCAACCGGTCCTTTACAATCCCTGGCAATATGCCATTTCCTTCCATATTGGAAACATATGATATATGCCTTCCTTCCGTGATTACCTGGTCCTCTATTTACTTTCCTTCCATAATTTTTGGAACATGTGATTTGTAAATGATTACCTGGTCCTCTATTTCCCTGATCTGGTCTTCTAAAATTCATATTTGTCTTAACATGAAAACCCGGCTTCTTATTGAACTGATTCTGAAAATTACCTTGTCTTCTTTCCTTCCGTGACATCCCACTTTCACCTTCAATAATTATAGCCTTTTGAAAAACTGTTGTATATGTTGTTAACTTAAAAATTGCCACTCTGTTTCGAATCCATGACTTTAATCCTAGTTGGAACCTTTTCGCTCGCTTCTCCTCCGTATCTACCTGTTCTGGTACAAACCTGGATAACATAGTAAACTTCACTTCATATTCTGCCATTGATAAATTCCCTTGCTTCAATTCCAAAAACTTTAGCTCCATCTGATTTTTTATATAGCGCGGGAAATACTTTTCCAAAAACAATTCAGTAAACCTTTCCCATGTCACAATCTCAGTTCCTTCGAAAGCTTTTTTTGTCTCCCACCAATAATTGGCTTCACCTTTTACAAAATAACTAGCGAACTCCATCTTCTGGTATGCCCTAACCTTTACTAACGCAAAAGCTTTCTCGATCTCTTTTAGCCACGTCCTAGCCTTAGTTGGATCTGCAGTACCCTCAAACTCTGGTGGTTTTACTGCCTGGAATTGCTTGAAAGTAATAGAAGGTAAGACTTGTTTTGGTAGTTATTGTGGGTTTTGTGGTTGTTGTTGTTGGTGCAACAGTTGTTGTTATTAAAATTATTGTTATTGTTGAATCTGTTGTTATATCATAGCCATTTCTTGTTGCATAAGTTTGAACATCCGGGTCATGGATGGATTGGTTTGTTCTTCATAATCATTATTTGCATTCCCTGACCTAATCTTTCATTTGGATGCCATATTTTGGTGATAAGACAAGAAATTTATTTAATAATCTGCTAAATAATTTATAATCAAAAAAATATAGAAAACAATTTAAACTTTTTACTGGAACAAGAATTTAAATAATTCAAACTTCTCCTTTTTTTAGTCTTGTCCCTCATAGCACCATTACCAAATAACTTGCTTGTCCTTTCACGAGTCAAAGATAATTTAGAAATATGAAAAAGAACTATATGGTATATAAGAAAATGTAAATAATGCAGAAACTGAATAATAAAACTGAAATTTAAACAAAAAAAGGTCTACAAAACGGTTTGTTTTATATATAATCGGCACACCAACAACATGTGTCAGTGCTTGATACAAGATACTATAAACTACTAGCTGACAAGTCTAACAAACCACAAGCGTGAGATATACACATATAATCCCACTACTACAATCTATGCGCCTCTATAAACATATCATACATATCCAATATCCAGTATCTCTCAAAGTAGCTATTTGATCAACGGCCCGGCTGAGCTCTCTGCCCTACCTCCTGACGGAGTGCAACAAGTATTGCCTCAACAACTCTGAATGCACGTCGATAATTTGCACAAGAGTACTACCCCTCATGATACATCGTCTCTAACTCGTGAGAAGCCACCCTATCTATCTGTCTAATCCTCTCCCGCTGAAAATGATTTGGCTCTAATGCTGCTATAGGTCCTACCTCTCTGCGGTGAATCATCCCCAAGATCTCCCTACACTGAGCCCTCTAAAAGTCATGGCCCTGACTCGGACTAGCATACGGTCTGTAAGGAACAGTGCGAGGCTCTCCAATGTGTCCAACAAATCCTCTAGAGGTAGCTCCAAAGGCCTCAGCTATACCCTGTTGTGCAAAGTCTGACCTGGGTCCAATGGTGTATCCTGCTCTACCTGTTGCTCAACATCCTACTCTCCTACTACCCTTACCACTGGCACCTAAAATACTGCTAGACCTGGTTCAAACACTACCAATGGTTCTGGTGCAACTACCTGTACTGGTATGGGTGCAACTACTGGTGGATGGGCTATAGGGCATGGTACATGTGCTATATGGACTGGAACAATAGGTACCTGGTCTCGTTGATGTTGCTCGGAAGAAGTCTTCACCTGGTAAAATAATCATGACATAAAAGAATGTTAACCTTCTATTTCTAAAATCCAACAAAATCTTAACTTTTTTCCTAAAATAACCCAATTTAAGTCATTACAACTCTATCCCTATCTTATGCGATCTTCTTGTCCTATCTTAATCTTATTGTTCTTGTTTCAGGGACCAAAATCTATAGCATTGATGCCAAACTGTAACACCCTCCAAATCTAGGGTCTAGATCTGGAGGTTACTTGCTAAACATAAACATAAATTAACCTGTATAATATATATATATATATATATATGAATAAACATGCATTTAACCCCTTCTACTACTCAGGATCTTTTAAGGTTATAGTATGAAACAAGAACACAAACTCAACTTTTATTACATTCCGAATTGAAATTCCCACACAACTTTGATAAGAAACTTATTACACTCCACAAGTTTATTCAAATTTTATAACTAATTCAGCTTAAAACACACACATGTACTACACAAATTATACCTGAGTTGGTAACTCAAAGCTCTCTTCCTGGATTGGTGTTAGCACCTTTGGTGCCAGAGGGTCTGTGATGCCCTCAATCTCGTAGTTAGGAAATGAGGACTCACACACCTCTAATCTAGTAATTAAATAAGCATAAACCCCGATTAACTACTAACAGGATCAATAGGATAAAGTATGAGACAAGATTACAACTACCAATCATAAAATATAACTTACAAACCCAAAATATTATTAAATAAACAATATAGATTCCGGCTGGGAACCGACAGATAACCCATTGTATATTTAAACATTTCCTTCTAGGCGCGAGCTCACTCTTAATTACCACTACATGCTCTGGAAACCGGAAGCCCTCAACACGGTAGGGACCACCAGGTACGCTCTTACGAGCAGTGCCCCTAAGCCTGGACATCTTCTTGCTTAACTGCCACGGTTAGATTAAAACAAAACAAATGAGTATAAAACTCAGCAAGTAACTATATAGAAGTTCTACAATATCAATTCACAATATGCTTTACCAAACTCAGGGCATTCTACTTTATTTGATCTAGGTGGCAGATATCCAGCTTTTGGGTTAAGGAAAGGTTTTGAAGGATAATGTGGGGCTTTCAAGGAATAAGGCTCAAAGCAGGACGAAAGCCGACATTCATCACAAATCATTAAAGGATCAGAATAGATCTTTCAAAAGAGGAAAGCAACAGTATTTCAATATATGGAATCAATCATATGATCAACATATTCAAGAATCAGGGTTCTCAAGCTTTAAGCTTCACAATAACATAATCAACTCTTTTCAAAGCAATATAAACCATTTTCATTTTCAAGAATCAATTTACTGACCAAAAGTTTCAGTTCCCTTTTTAAATAATCATTTAGAACCCTTGATTGGATCACTTTATCTTTCCATTTTATTATATACTCCATTCCGGTCTTTAAGGTACCAATCGGCATAATTTCAGCCTTAAGTTGGACTAGCCCCGCTAGCCTCTTACCATGACTGGACTAGTCCCACTAGCCTCTTACGTCCCAATCCAATCCATCAGGAATTCATTTGGAAATCCTTGAGTTGGAAAAACAAATAGGTTTTCTAAAATTCATTTTATCATTACAGAGAATTTGAAATCATTCGGACTCTTTCAAGTCAAAACTCATTCTCAATTCAGATTTTAAGGAAAACAAAGTTCAGGGAGTGTTTCAAAGATAAACAAGGAACAATTCATGAGGACTCTGTATCAAGGATAACAAGGCACTTAAGTTAGAAGGATCAACATATGTTTAGGGATCAATAGGGTGATCGGGAAAACAAGGTATCATTAAACAGGGTTAACAAAGATAATCAGAGGGTTCAATATAATCCATGGCTTAATAGATAACTTGAACAGAAAGGACAGATTATCAAAGGGTTGAATCATTAAGCTTATCAATAACAGTTTATCAAGAACCAAGGCAGGGTATCTCAAATCAATATCAAGGTTTCATAATTAAACAGTTCAATACTCTACATGGTATGAACAACATTCTCTTTATATCCATTTACACAAGTAATCAGAGTTACTTGCCTGAATTTGCTTTCCTGAAGGTTGAACTACTGCCACCCAGTATATCCTTTCCTTTCCTAGCCTGAATGCCCTCACGCTCTGAATCTACAATCAAAACCAAAACCTTAATCAGTCTCTCAACTCTCGTTCCCGGAACGATCACTCCATTATACTCTTGACTCAAATGTACGAGTATAGCTTATACACATAAGCACATAGCACATCATATACTATATTATTAACCTTTTCACCTTTATATATATATTCGACAATCGACTTATAAACATCCAAATCTCGACTCGAAATCAAATCGTACTTTATATTGGTACACATAGCTCCTTATACTTGAAATTCTTATACAATTAAACAAATGACAAAACTTATAATGACAACCATAGTTATCACAGATCAATCATTCCCCTTTCTCTTATACTTTAATTCGAACCAACATAGCAAATTAGGAAAAAATCTCACATACAATCCTTAACTAATCTCCATGATCGATTCAAGCACTTAAATTAGAATTTGACCTTTTAAGTACTATAAACCATTCGGTCTTTCTAAAAACACCTTCTAAATTCAAGCAAAATTTCACATAACATATAATCAATCAAACCTTCACTTAATCCAACTTAATATTTCCAATTAAAACAACCATATCATTCGAATTTTCAAGAACAACGACATGCATTTCAATTTTTGATCTCATACATAGCATGCAAGCATATTTCCATAGTTTTAATCCTAAATCCTAATGAATCCAAGCAAGAACAACACACCAATTTACTTCTTCTTTCTTATCAATAAAATTCGAACCAAGGAAACTTACAATCTCATATTTATGTTCGAATTTCTCATCCCTAATACCATTAAACACTCTATTTAACTTATCATTTTGAAACAACCATCAAGCAATCTCTTTTTTTTATCAACTAAAATCAATTCATTCTTGATAAATCAAAGCCCTATGCGGCTTTCACTTCACATACACCCATGCATGGTCTATTTTTGCTTTAAATTCATCCAATCATTCAAATCAAATCATAATTTATAAACTTAAACTTCAACAACTCATTCCTACCAAGTATTTATCAACTTAACTAAAAAAAATATCAAAACCCTTTTTGAATTTCAAACCAACCAAGCATTCAAACACAAAATAGTCGATTAAATACTAGGGCTCAATGTTTAACATCATTGCTCGCCACCGGTTCACCAGAGTTCATCACCGGTGGAGGTGGCATCTCGGTAGTGCCCCCATTCGGGGGTTTCCAACCATCAACCACCAATTTTCTCAAGTAATACACACATGCAAACACATATCTATATTCTAAATCATTTAAGAACAAAAACCCTTTTGTTTCCATGAAAACCGAATTTAAAACCACCAAATCCAACTTTGGTTTTTCTCAAAAACTTGAAGATAGTGACATGCATGTATGTATATAGGTAGATATCACAAAGTCTTACACAATCATGGTTCTTTAACTGAAAAAGAGCAAAAAACAAGTGAGAGATCGAAGGGAGAGTGTACCGAGAGAGAGAGAAATCTCGAGAGGATTGAAGAAAATGAGAGAAAAGAAAGAGAAGAGAGAAGCTCGGGTGAAAAAGAAAGAAAAGAGAGGGTGGGTGTGATTATATACTACCAAGGGAGGGGTAGTATGGTAATTGGGTTATCTTGTTTCTGATTTGCTTTTTATTCATGAAAGAAAACAATTTTGATCTGCAAATATCTCTCTCGAAAAAGATGAATTTGATACGAATGATAATTTTAAAACGTAAATCTCGAAATTAGCTTTTTAACCATTACTCATAATGTATTTTTGAGCGGCGGACGGTTGATTTTATATAAATTTCGCAAGTTCACTTTAATAATAACATTTTCCACATAAAATCAATTTAAAATACAAGGACCACCAAATAAATCCACTCATCATTTTAAAAAATTCTCTAGGAACACTATGAAGATAACAGAACAAATCCCATGTTTTTATCTTACTCGGATGATTTTATAAAAATGCGCGAAGATTAAATAAATCCTTACATAATTCTCTTAATTCCATAAAAACATCACAGAGCACATAGTAATGCACACAGTCAATCAATCACACATATACAATCACATAACGACTCAGGTCTGATCATAGAATTTATCCCTCTTTAATCTTTTATCCTTTTTACGTGTACCGGGTCACGTTCAGCGTGACGGCTTGACGCTCAGCGTTTCGATTATGCTTCTCATTATCATTATCAATCGACCCGTCACTTAGGAAGAATTACTTTATTTAAACATTCATTTCATTCAATCACGCATAATTCACATTTTATATTTCTTAACTCCTTATTAGGACGGGTTCCGTTCTACCTGACGGCCCGACACCACAGCTTAACTTCTAAGCTAACTCTTTAAATTGGAACGTTTTTATCTACACTCCTATATTCTAATATACAGAAAAGACAATTAATCAGCATTTAGTCACATAATTATAATCACATCACATAACACATACTTTATTGACTTAATTACGTCACAAAATTCTCAGTCGTCACAATCTACCCTCCTTAAAAGGATTCTGTCCCCAGAATCTAATCTAAGCAAATAGATGGGGATACTTTTCTTTCATTTCGCTTTCTAATTCCCAAGTCGATTCTTCGACTAATGGATTCCTCCATAACACTCTAACTAGAGGTACAACTTTATTTCTAAGCGTCCTTTCTTTTTGATCCAAAATTCAAACTGGCTGTTCCACATAGGACAAATCTGGTTGGATTTCCACTGGCTCCAACTCGATCACATGGCTCGCATCAGCATTAAACTTCTTCAGAAGAGATACATGAAATACATTGTGCAGATGTTGCATTTGCAGAGGTAGCGCCAATTCATATGCCACTTTCCCAACTCGATGCAATACTTCAAATCGTCCAATGTACCTAGGACTCAACTTTCCTTTCTTTCCGAATCGGGTTAAACCTTTCCAAGGTGATATCTTTAACAAGACTTTGTCTCCAGATTCAAATTGCACATCTTTACATTTTTGATTTGCGTACTTTGCCTGTCGATGTTGAGCTGCAATTAATCTCTTTTGAATCATTTCGACCTTTTCCTTCGTTTGTTGAACTAGCTCTGGGCCAATTAATTTGCGCTCACCAACTTTATCCCAATAAGTAGGGGACCTACACTTTCTTCCATACAACACTTCATAAGGCGGCATGCCAATACTAGTGTGATAACTGTTGTTGTATGAAAACTCAATTAAGGGCAAATGATCGTCCCAATTTCCTTTGAAATCTATTGCACAGGTTCGCAATATATCTTCAATCGTCTGAATTGTCCGTTCACTTTGTCCGTCTGTCTGTAGATGATATGCCGTACTCATTTTCAACTTAGTTCCCAAATGATCATGGAATTGTCGCCAAAATCTTGAATTAAACCTTCGGTCTCTCTCCGATACGATAGATACAGGAACTCCATGGTGCATCACAATCTCATCCAAATACAATTTGACCAACTTTTCCAACGAAAACCTTTCATTTATCGGCAAGAAATGTGCTGACTTCGTCAACCGATCGATTACCACCCAAATCGCATCATGATTTGACTTGGTTTTAGGTAGTCCTACCACGAAATCCATCGCTATATGCTCCCATTTCTATTCGGGTATGTCCAGTGGCTGAAGCAATCCACTTGGCCTTTGATGTTCCGCTTTGACTCTTTGGCACGTGTAACATTTACTTATCCATTCCGCAATTTCCTTTTTCATGTTTGGCCACCAATAACTTTCTTTCAAATCCTGGTACATCTTCGTACTTCCAGGGTGAATTGAAAATCTCGAGTTATGCGCTTCTTGCAAAATCTCGTGCTTTAGTTCCACGATATTAGGTATCCAAATACGTGAGTTAACACGGTATATCCCTTTTCCATCCTTTTAAGCTTTAATTTCTTCTCCCGTCAACTTATCCTTTTCACGATTCATCACTTGCTCTTGACAGCATCGAATCTTTTCCAAAATCTCGGGTTGAAATAACATTGCATATATAGCTTCACCTCCACATTCTGGATTCTGCACCTCTATTTCCATCTTTTCAAAGTCCTTGATCAATACTTCTGATGACGTTAACATATTCAACCTTTCTTTTCGACTTAAAGCATCAGCTACCACATTTGCCTTTCCAGGATGATAGTTTATCGCATAATCATAATCTTTGATCAATTCCAACAACCTTCTTTGTCGCATATTTTATTCTTTCTGAGTAAAGATATACTTTAAACTTTTATGATCCGTATAAATCTCGCACTTTTCCCCGTACAAATAATGCCTCTAAATCTTAAGGGCAAACACAATTGCTGCCAATTCCAAATCATGCGTTAGATACTTTTGCTCGTGCGGCTTGAGTTGCCTTGATGCGTATGCTATTACCTTCCCTTGTTGCATTAATACGCATCCAAGTCCTTTATATTAAGCATCACTGAATATCACAAATTCCCCTTTGTCATCTGGTAATACCAACACTGGGGCGGTTACCAACCTCTTCTTTAACTCTTGAAAACTTTCCTCGCACTTTTCTGTCCAAATAAACTTCTCGTTCTTTCTCGTCAACTTTGTCAACGAAACGGCAATCTTAGAGAAATCTTGCATAAATCTCCTGTAATATCTGGCTAATCCCAGAAAACTTCTGACTTCTGTAGGAGTCTTGGGTCTTTCCCAATTCGTTACAGCTTCTATCTTGGCTGGGTCTACTTTGATTCCTTCTTTATTAACTACATGACCAAGAAATTGCACTTCCTTTAGCCAAAATTCACACTTTGAAAACTTAGCATACAGCTTCTCTTTTCGCAGAATTTCCAAGGAAATCCTCAAATGCTCCTTATGATCTTCTTCCGTCTTGGAGTAAATCAGTATATCGTCGATAAATACAATAACGTACTTATTCAAATACTGCTTGAACACTCTGTTCATAAGATCCATAAATGCAGCTGGCGCATTCGTCAAGCCAAATGCCATTACCAAAAACTCATAATGTTTGTATCTCGTTCGAAACGCTGTCTTGGGTATATCTTCCACTTTAATCTTTAACTGATGATACCCAGATCTTAAATCAATCTTGGAGAAACACGAAGCTCCTTTTAACTGGTCAAATAAGTCATCGATCCGCGGTAGATGGTACTTATTTTTTATCGTCAACTTATTCAGTTCGCGGTAATCTATGCACAACCTCATACTTCCATCCTTTTTCTTTACAAATAACACCGGTGCGCCCCAAGGGGATACACACGGTCGGATCACTCCTTTGTCCAACAATTCTTGTAACTGAGCTGCCAATTCCTTCATCTCGACCGGTGCCATGCGATAGGGAGCTTTTGACACTGGTTCCGTACCATGAGCCAAATCAATCGTAAACTCGATCTTTCTGTCTGGAGGTAGTCCAGGCAATTCATCGGGAAACACGTCTGGAAAATCTCTTACTACCGGAATATCCTCGATCTTCACAGATTCTTTCTCCACGTCCACGACATGAGCCAAATAAACTTCGCATCCTTGACGTATTAATATTTTTGCCTCAATAGCCGTTAGAAATTTCTTCTCTTGCCTCTTTCCTTTAAATATCACTTCTTCACCATCCTTGGTTTTTAACTTCACCTTTTTACTTTTACATTCTATTTGCGCTTCATGGTTTCACAACCAATCCATTCCTAGTATGACCTCAAATTCTCCTAACTTAAAAGGAATTAAGTCAGCAGAAAAGTGCCGAACTTCTATAGTCACATCACATTCAGGACAAATCTTGCTAGCAATAACTTTCTCTTGATTTGCTACCTCTATAATCAAGTTAGGTTCTAGAGGGTACGCAACACAATTTAACTTATCAAGAATACTTTCAGAGATAAAAGATCTAGTTGCTCCAGAATCCATCAAAACTTTTACTTCTACTGAATTAATAACAAGCATACTTGCTACCACATCCACATCTTGCACCGTATCTTTCATCGTCATGTTAAAGGTCCTAGCTCTGGGTTGAGCTGATGGTGCTGAGAGAGACGACGTCCAGCAATTCTAAGAACATTAGCCTTCTGAACAGGCTCCTTGCAACTCCTGGCCATATGGCCCACTTTACCACACTTGAAACAAGCCAAATCAGGCTTCCTCGCTCCACTTGGGCATTCTGAAGAGTAATGCCCCTTCTGGTTGCACTTAAAACACGATATATCCAGCTTATTACACCTTCTCGGGTGTCTCTTTCCACAATTCCTACATTCTTGAATCTGGGGTCTGTTATCCTTCCCCGGTTGTCCAGTTTTCTGGAAGCGGTTCTTCTGAGCTCCGTTGCCGGGTTTAAACTTCTGGAACTTTTGGTTCTGACCTTCACCACTCTTTCCAAACCTTCCTCTAAACTTTGAGCTTCCTTGCTCTTGCTCAGAGCTTTCAAACTTCCTTTTTCTTCCTTCATTTTCTCTTCTTGCAGCTTCTCGCTCACCTTCCACTATCATTGCTTTTTGAACCAAAGCAGCATAATTCTTGATCTCCAACATTGCTATTTGACTCCTAATCCACGGCTTAAGTCCCTGTTGGAACCTCTTAGCCTTCTTCGCCTCTGTATTTACGTACTCAGGTACGAATCTAGACAATTCCGAAAACTTCACTTCATTTTCTGCTACTGACATATCCTCCTGTCTAAGACCCAGAAATTTCATTTCCAACTGGTCTTACATATAGCTTGGCAAATACTTCTCCATAAACATCTCGGTGAACTTCTCCCAAGATAAGTCTTTGCCTTCCAACAACGCCTTTGAAGACTCCACAAGAAACTTGCCTCATCTTTCAGATAATAGCTTGCATACTGAGCTTTCTTATCGTCCTTAACTTCTGCTAACTCAAAAGCTTTTTCCATTTCTCTCAACCAAGACTGAGCTTTAATCAGGTCTAGGCAAACCTAAGAACTCTAGGGGATGAATAGATTGAAAGTGCTTAAAGTTTCCAACTTTAGGGGCCACATGTTATTGCAAAAGCTGAGCAAGTCTGCTCATCATGGTGGTTTATGGGTTTACTTCTGGGTCTTGGGTGGGAATTTCTTCTTCTTGATGATCTGGTGAGTTAGCCATTTCTTACAAACCTGATTGAGCAATTATTTAGCAATACGATGGCATGGCATATATATATAACAACAGCTTCTATGAAATCTCTTTTGTGGGTTTTAAGTTTTACCCAATTTGCACATGCAATCCTATTACTACATAATTCTCATATCAGTGTTGTTTTATCATGGCACAGAATAGGGTTTTATGAGCTTTAAACATGGTTATACGAAAACATGGTTGTATTAAAACATGATATTGAGAACAGTTTATGAGATATTTAAGGTGCACAATGGAAAAGCAAGACAATGGATTTATTTAAACAAAGGGTACATAAAGATAGTTCTGGCTATCACAGGTTCTGAAATAAGGTACAATAATATAGCAGGGTTAAACAGAGAAAAAACTGGAAAATATCCCCCTATCTTACCCCTAACTTCCAACAACTACTATTACGATACAGATATGAAATACAACAAAATAAATGAAAAAGGGATCCCGACATCTGACCAAGTATCTCAAAGCCTACTAGGCGCTGAAAAACATCAATCTACGGGCTCAACCAACAGTTCCGTCTAGTCATCTAGTATCTCTCTAAACACAACCAACATCCAACGAATGATCTTATGCAGCCTCCGGGCCTTAGCATCAGCATCACTAGTGGATGGTCCCTCATCCAATCTCCTCCTGGCAACCTGCTCCACCAACTGAATCCTAGCTCTCCACTCCTCCATCACTACTGAAGTCCTCTGCCTAGAATCTCGAATCAACCTATCCACCAAACTCCCAACTTAGGAATGCGGGAGCACATAAAGTCTCGATCCTGGGCTAACTTGCCACCAACACTGACAGGTACAGTCTTAGGCATCTCAGACTCTGGCTCAGGAACAGGGGTCTCTGAATCTGGCCTCAAGGGTGAAATCTGTATAGGGATCTCACTACTCTCAGAAGGGTCCTCCTCTGGGTCTGAACTAACATACACAGGCTCCTCTAGAGAGGGTGGAATGGGGTCCACAGGGGTACCAGTCAAACTAATCTCTGAGTCTGAGTCACTACCACTACTAGGATCCTGAGAGAAAACACAAAACAGCAACCAAGAAACAATGTTAGGGTTAAATAAAGCTTCCAGCTAACTCACACCCTAACTCTAGTTTCTACTTCAGCAATAAACACTTTCCTTAGACTATACCTAATAGTCTAACTCAACTCTATATGAGTCGAACGCTCTCGCGATATAGATATATTCCCAAAATACCCCCTTTTTTTAATCCTAATTTGTCTCAGGGACTAGATCCTGTAGCTCTGATACCAACTTGTGACGCCCTCAATCTCGGGGTTAGGAAATGAGGACCCACACACCTCTAATCTAGTAATTAAATAAGCATAAACTCCGATTAACTACTAACAGGATCAACAGGATAAAGTATGAGACAAGATTACAACTACCAATCATAAAATATAACTTACAAACCCAAAATATTATTAAATAAACAATATCAATTCCGGCTGGGAACCGAGAGATAACCCATTGTATCTTTAAACATTTCCTTCTAGGCGCGAGCTCACTCTTAATTACCACTACCTGCTCTGGCAACCGGAAGCCCTCAACACGGTAGGGACCACCAGGTACGCTCTTACGAGCAGTGCGCCTAAGCCTGACCATCTTCTTGCTTAACTGCCATGGTTAGATTAAAACAAAACAAATGAGTATAAAACTCAGCAAGTAACTATATAACAGTTCTATAATATCAATTCACAATATGCTTTACCAAACTCAGGGCATTCAACTTTATTTGATCTAGGTGGCAGATTTCCAGCTTTTGGGTTAAGGAAAGGTTTTGAGGGATAATGTGGGGCTTTCAAGGAACAAGGCTCAAAGCAGGACGAAAGCCGACATTCATCACAAATCATTAAAGGATCAGAATAGATCTTTCGATAGAGGAAAACAACAACATTTCAATATATGGAATCAATCATATGATCAACAAATTCAAGAATCAGGGTTCTCGAGCTTTAAGCTTCACAATAACATAATCAACTCTTTTCAAAGAAATATAAACCATTTTCATTTTCAAGAATCAATTTACTGAATAGAAAGTTTCAGTTCCCTTTTTAAATAATCATTTAGAACCCTTGATTAGATCACTTTATCTTTCCATTTCATTATATACGGGTGATCAGCCCGTACCGACCTCCATTCCGGTCTTTAAGGTACCAATCGGCATAATTTCAGCCTTAAGTTGGACTAGCCCCGCTAGCCTCTTACCATGACTGGACTAGTCCCACTAGCCTCTTACGTCCCAATCCAATCCATCAGGAATTCATTCTGGAAAACCTTGAGTTGGAAAAACAAATAGGTTTTCTAAAATTCATTTTATCATTACCAAGAATTTTGAAATCATTCGGACTCTTTCAAGTCGAAACTCATTCTTAATTCAGATTCTAAGGAAACAAAGTTCAGGGAATGATTCAAAGATATGCAAGGAACAATTCATAAGGATTCTGTATCAAGGATTACAAGGCACTTAAGTTAGAAGGATCAACATCTGTTTAGGGATCAATAGGGTGATCGGGAAAACAAGGTATCATTAAACAGGGTTAACAAGGATAATCAGAGGGTTCAATATAATCCATGGCTTAATAGATAACTTGAACAGAAAGGACAGATTATCAAAAGGTTGAATCATTAAGCTTATCAATAACAGTTTATCAAGAACAAAGGCAGGGTATCAATATCAGGGTTTCATAATTAAACAGTTCAATACTCTACATGGTATGAACAACATTCTCTTTATAACCATTTACACAAGTAATCAGAGTTACTTGCCTGAATTTGCTTTCCTGAAGGTTGAACTACTGCCACCTAGTATATCCTTTCCTTTCCTAGCCTGAATGCCCTCACGCTCCGAATCTACAATCAAAACCAAAACCTTAATCAGTTTCTCAACTCTCGTTCTCGGAACGATCACTCGATTATACTCTTGACTCAAATGTACGAGTATAGCTTATACACATAAGCATATAGCACATCATATACGATATTACTAACCTTTTTACCTTTATATATATATTCGACAATTGACTTATAAACATCCATATCTCGACTCGAAATCAAATCGTACTCTATATTGGTACACATAGCTCCTTATACTTGAAATTTTTATACAAATAAACAAAAGACAAAACTTATAATAACAACCATAGTTATCACAGATCAATCATTCCCCTTTCTCTTATACTTTAATTTGAACCAACATAGCAAATTAGGCAAAAATCTCACATACAATCCTTAACTAATCTCCATGATCGATTCAAGCACTTAAATTAGAATTTGACCTTTTAAGTACTATAAACCATTCGGCCTTTCTATAAACACCTTCCAAATTCAAGCAAATTTTCATACCAAATCCACATAACATATAATCAATCAAACCTTCACTTAATCCAACTTAATATTTCCAATTAAAACAACCATATCATTCGAATTTTCAAGAACAACGACATGCATTTCAATTTTTGATCTCATACATAGCATGCAAGCATCTTTCCATAGTTTTAATCCTAAATCCAAATGAATCCAAGCAAGAACAACACACCAATTTACTTCTTCTTTCTTATCAATAAAATTCGAACCAAGGCAACTTACAATCTCATATTTATGTTCGAATTTCTCATCCCTAATACCTTTAAACACTCTATTTAACTTATCATTTTCAAACAACCATCAAGCAATCTCTTTTTTTTATCAACTAAAATCAATTCATTCTTGATAAATCAAAGCCCTATGCGGCTTTTACTTCACATAAACACATGCATGGTCTATTTTTGCTTTAAATTCATCCAATCATTCAAATCAAATCTTAATTTATAAACTTAAACTTCAACAACTCATTCCTACCAAGTATTTATCAACTTAATAAAAAAAAATATCAAAACCCTTATTGAATTTCAAAACAAACTAAGCATGCAAACACCAAATAGTCGATTAAATACCAGAGCTCAGTGTTTAACATCATTGCTCACCACCGGTTCACCGGAGTTCATCACCGGTGGCGGTGGCATCTCGGTGGTGCCCCCATTCGGGGGTTTCCAACCATCAACCACCAATTTTCTCAAGTAATACACACACATATCATTATTCTAAATTATTTAAGAACAAAAACCCTTTTGTTTCCATGAAAACCGAATTCAAAACAACCAAATCCAACTTTGGTTTTTCTCATAAACTTGAAGATAGGGACATGCATGTATGTATATAGGTAGATATCACAAAGTCTCACACAATCATGGTTCTTTAATCGAAAAAGAGCAAAGAACAAGTGAGAGATCGAAGGGAGAGTGTACCGAGAGAGAGAGAGAGAGAAATCCCGAGAGGATTAAAGAAAATGAGAGAAAAGAAAGAGAAGAGAGAAGCTCGGGTGAAAAAGAAAGAAAAGAGAGGGTGGGTGTGATTATATACTACCAAGGGAGGGGTAGTATGGTAATTGGGTTATCTTGTTTCTGATTTGCTTTTTATTCTTGAAAGAAAACAATTTTGATCTGCAAATATCTCTCTCGGAAAAGATGAATTTGATACGAATGATAATTTTAAAACGTAAATCTCAAAATTAGCTTTTTAACCATTACTCATAATGTATTTTTGAGCGGACGGTTGATTTTATAAGAATTTCGCAAGTTCCTTTAATAATAACATTTTTCACATAAAAATCAATTTAAAATGCAAGGACCACCAAATAAATCCACTCATCATTTTTAAAAAGTCTCTAGGACCACTATGAAGATAACAGAACAAATCTCATATTTTTATCTTACTCGAATGATTTTAGAAAAATGTGCGAAGATTAAATAAATCCTTACATAATTCTCTTAATTCCATAAAAATGTCACAGAGCACATAGTCATGCACACAGTCAATCAATCACACATATACAATCACATAACGACTCAGGTCTGATCATAGAATTTATCCCTCTTTAATCTTTTATCCATTTTACGCGTACTGGGTCACGTTCCGCCTGACGGCCCGACGCTCAGCATTTCGATTACGCTTCTCATTATCATTATCAATCGACACGTCACTTAGGACGAAATACTTTATTTAAACATTCATTTCATTCAATCACACATAATTCACATTTTATATTCATTAACTCCTTATTTGGACGGGTTCCGTTCTACCTGACGACCCGACATCACAGCTTAACTTCTAAGCTGACTCTTTAAATTGGAACGTTTTTATCTACACTCCTATATTCTAATATATAGAAAAGACAATTAATCAGCATTTAGTCACATAATTATAATCACATTACATAACACATACTTTATTGACTTAATTACGTCAAAAAATTCTCAGTCATCACAACACGCAAGATATTCAATTAAAATAATTTTTCAAAAAAGATTCGGGGTCAAAATGATTTTTTAGGTATTTAATACGATTTTTTAAACATTTTTTCAGAATTAAAACGAGACTCTGAATCATTTTATAATTAAATAATAGAGTTCGAACACCCAAATCTGACCTTAAAATAATTTTATAATAATTATTGAGCCTTGAAAATAATTTAAAATAATATTTTAAAGCTCGAAACTATTTTTTGGAATTTTTAAATTAAAAGAAATAATTAAATCTAGTTGAATAATCAATTAAAATTAATTAATAACTAATTAAAGTAATTAATCAATTAATATTTAAATTAATTGACCAATTAAATTATTAATTATTAACTAAAAGTAATTAACTAATTAATTCAGATTTATTTTTGAATTTTTAAATAATTAAAAAGTATTTTTGGAATTAAAAATGAATTTTAAAAATTATATAATGAATTTTTTAATTTATTTTTAAAAAGAAAATCCAATAACACAGATTAAGGAAAAATAGAACCGGAAAATGGATCAAATGGTGGCTGGACTTGGTGGCTGGACGGCGGGGACCTGATGAAGGTCACCGGAATCTGGGTTTGCCCAGAAACCGGCGACAATTCCGGTCGCCTGAATCCGGTAGCTACCAGCTCTTTTTGTTCCGGTTTTTGGGTTGAACTCGATCAGGGTGGTATCAGGAACTCATCTAAACTAACAACAAATACAATCGATGATTCAATCAAAAATCCGGCTAAAGTCCGGTGACCTTGAACATGAACTCCGGCAAACTGCCGTTTTGCTTTATTACCCAACCATAATTGATGGTTCAACCATCAAAATGAAGCTCTGCTTTCATACAATCTACCCATTCATTCAAACTCAACAACAAATTCAAGAACAATTCAGAAATTCGGGTTAAAGTTTGAACAAAAACCCGAAACTCGAACTGCATCAAATCTTAATCAAAACCAACAACTTTATATACCAAATTACTCCTTAGGATCTCAGGAACGATAATCAATCATCAAAACAGTCAAATAATCCTTCTAAATCAAAGTCCGAATTTAATTTTAAATAAATAAATAATTAAAATATAAAATTGAAAAATAAATAACCTTGTTCGAAGATCTTGATATGAATACAATCGTCTCCTCCAGAGCATCGTTTTGACTATTCATACGCCTCCATCGGATTCCAATAACGTCTTCAAATTCTTGTTTGATTGCGAAGAACACGAAGAACACGGTTCATTTCTCTGGATAATTATATTATTAACTGTTTACAAATGAGTTTTTGTACGAAATAAAGTACGGTAAAGGCTATTTATATTTACGGAATATTGGTACCCCGTTGGATCATACCGAATATAAAATATTACGTTTATTTGTAAAAACAGATCCAAAACGGTACCGGTTTCGGGATAATTATCCAAATCTGTAAAATTTGTACTGCGGTCTTGGTCTCAGCACCTGGTTACACGTGTTATGAGGTGACAATTATAATAGTTTAATAAAAAGATCCCGTTTATCAAAAATACGAGTTTTATTGATTTACCGAAATGAATTTTGTATCGAAAATATTGAGTCGGGACCCGCACAGGACAAACCGTACGCCGGATCAAAAACGTTAAAACATAGAAAATGCTCAAAATATTGCAATTAGGTTAGGAAGGAGTTCTCGGAAGAATTTCGGATTGTAAAAACGTAAAAACGGTTGAAGTCGGTTGGTTCCCGATTATACAAAATAGTTTATTAATTTTCGGAAAAATAATTTATTATTAAATCCATAAATCATTTATAAAATCATATAACAACATAATAATTAATAGAAAAATATCACAATTATCTATATTTTATTTTGGACCTATAAAAATTAAAATACTCAAATTATATCATATTTATATATCCAAACACAGATACCACTTCATAGATAATTCACCAAAAATTCATATAATAATCACATAATATCTATTTATTAACAAAAATAATTACACGTCATATCCCGGATATTACATCCTCCCCCCTTAAAAGGATTATGTCCTCAGAATCACTTAAGCAATAACTCAGGGCACTATTTCACGTATATCACTTTCTGAACCTTAGGTTATCCTATCAACCCTTGAGTTTCAACAGTAATCTTACTAACTTTATAACTTTCTTTCTTAACACTTTCTCTTTCTTTTCTATAATCCTTATTGGATTCTCAACATAGGACAATTCTGCCTAAAGTTCTATCGGCCCATATTCTATCGCATGTCTAGAATTCTATATTATACTTTTCTAACCTTGCCACATAGAAACATTATGAATATGCTACCCATGCGGGGTAATGCTAATTCGTATGCTATTTTACCTACACATTTCAAAATTTCAAAAGGTCCAACGTATCTCGGACTCAACTTTTGTTTCTTTTTCAATCTTGGATGATCCCTTTTTCATGGTAACACTGTTAACAATATCAAATTTCCATCTTCAAATTCCGTACTCTTTATAACTTGATTTTCACATTTCGTTTAATAATCTTGCGTGACACTTAACCTTTTCTAAATAATCTCGACAGCTCTCTTTATCTGTTATTGCAACTCTAGTCCAAGTTTTTCACGTTTGCTGACTTCATCTCAATATACTGGTGATCGACATTTGCGTTCATAAAGAGCTTCGTAGGGAGGTATTTCGATACCGGCATGATAACAGTTATTGTAAGCAAATTCCACAAATAGAAAATGCTTGTCTCAATTTCCTTTGAAATCAATGGCACAAACACGTAACATATCTTCAATTGTTTGGATCGTTATCTCGCTCTTGGCCGTTAGTCTGTGGACGATAAGCTGTACTCATATTTGACTTGGTGCCTAACATTCTTAAAATTTTTTGCAAAATCTAGAATTGAATCATGGATTTTGATTTGATACAATAGACGTAGGGACCCCATGACAAACTACTATTTCCTTCAAATACATGTAAACCAACTTATCCAGTGAATATCTTTCATTAATAGGCAAGAAATGAGTTGATTTAGCCAACTTGTTCACCATAACTCAATTAGCATCATGGTTTTCTTTCGTTCTTGGTAATCTGACTATAAAATCCAGAGTAATATATTACTATTTCCATTCTGTATTTCTAATGGTTGCAATAATCCACTAGGCCTCTGATACTTCGCCTTAATTCTTTGATATTCCTAACACCTCCTAATCTATTTTACAATTTCCTTTTCATATCTGGCTATCAATATTCTTCTCTAAATTTCTGTATACCTTGGCATTTCTTGAATAAATTAAATACTTAATATTGTAAGTTTCCTATAGGTTCTCATTCTTTCTTCCGAGTTTTGGAAGAAAACCTGAGAATACCATGATAAATCTTCTAAGTGCATAAATTTCCTCTCATTAAACTGTTAACATCCTGATCCATTATCTCCTCTTGACATTTCTTTATCTTCTCTTAACAATTCTGACTGAAAGGTCATACTATCCATCCTTGCTTCATTTGGATCATATATCTGACTCCCCATTCCAACTTCTGAAATTCCATATGTAATTCTTTCGGTGAAGTCTCTATATTTACTTTCTCCTTTTTGCTTATCTCTTGCCACTACATTTGCTTTTCCTTGTGAATACACACTGAAAGGAATATGTCCTAAGTCCAATCATGTATTAGGATTTAGGAATAACTTTTATGTAATCTGTTTTGATTTCATTGATATTAATAAAAGACTTGTTTTGTTTTTATTACGGGCTCTATCTATTTAAGTGTTTAAATAAGATATACCATAGTTTAGAGTAAAGCTTTTATGGATTATGATGAGATCATAATAGTGAGACCTAAAAGATGATAACTCTAAACTTAAATAGTTCTTGATCATAGGATTACTAACTGGTAATTAATAATTCGCAAAGATCGGTACATACTATGTTTGCTTCATTATGAAGGATGTCTGTTCTCATAGACATTTGTGTGGTGACACTATAACTAGTATATAGGTTCTTATTATAGAATAAGTTCACTGAACATGACTCGCCCAGCTGAACAACTGATGGAGTTCACTCATGTGTCAGCAGTTGTTCACATAATGATAGTTGTACAAGTATCCTTAGACTTGAGGTCATCATAGTCATCTTGTGTACACTGAACTATGATTTGGTTTAGTTCTTAGTCTCCAGGGACAATTATTAGGGCTCTACTGGGTATAGAAATTTATACACGAAGATAATGTATGATCAATAAAGGATCTACCCCTTCCAGTGAAGGAAGCGAATGTTCAAGGCTGATCCACTTATGCTAGTTCAGGAATCTCTGGCCAGAGTAAATGAAATTAGAAAGGAGTTTCTGATTTGCATAGAACTAAGCATAGTAAATGGTAAGAAAGTGATTAAATTAGATAGGCTTGACACGAGATCCATGCCTTGTATTTAATCGGGACATTATAGGGTAGAAGGAGTTTATTGTACGGTAACTATTCACTGAATAGGTTCTTGGTATTCTAAGCAGTGAATTCGTATTATCCGGATAGTCGCGATATGCTGAGAAGTATCCCTCACGATATAGAATAAATATGATTAATTAATTAATCATATTTAATAAATTAGAGAATTTATATAAATAATGATAAAATAGTTTTATTATTATTTATTTCTACCACCGGCTTAATATTGAACCTACAGGGTCACACCATAAAAAGAGAATGATTTAATGGTGGAGGAATTAATTAATAATGGCTAATAATTATTTATTTATGAAATAAATAATTAATTAGAAAATTTAATAATTGATTAAATGATATTTAATTAATTATAAATTAATTAAGAAAAGTTCTTAATATTATTAATTAAAGGATTTAATTTTTGGAAATTAAATCAGGAGAGAGAATTATTTCTAAAGTGTTTAGAAAAAGGATTAATAATTAAAAGGTGTTTTAATTATTAATGAGAATAATAAATGGGATAATAATAATAATATTTATGGGAAAATTTTAGCTGAAAATTTTGCCTATAAATATACTATTATAAACCCTATTTTTATTAAAAAAAAACCCAAACCCCAAAATTTTATAAAACCTAATTCTCTCCACCTCCTCCTCCTCCTTAACGTCGTTTTCTTGGTGGATACCGGTGGAGTGCTTCACGTTTGAGGAGCAGCTGCTAAGGATCTCCGATCGTTGCTCTTGGATCGCATATTAAAGGTTAGTAATCGATCCCTATGTTTTTACCACGATTTATATGCTTTTATTTGGATTTTATATGTGTAAAAGTGTTTTGCCATGCCTCCGCTGTGATTAAAATCCAACAATGGTATCAGAGCATAGGTTGTATGCATATAGATCTGTGGTAAAAATTTCAGAATTTTATGTGCTTGTATGAATTAATTATGATTTTTACAAGATATATCATGGATTAATTTTGTTTGATGAGAAATCGTTTCTCAGAATAATTTTGAATGTTGATCTGGGTTCTACAAGTGTTGTAGATCGTCTGGGTATTTTTTTTCACAATTTTATGATGTATAGATTTTTTATTATGAATTTTTGAAGATCTTGCAATTAAATTTCATAATTAAATATATGTATATATAATATATATATATATATATTTGTTTGTATTGCTGCTGTAAAAGGTTTACAGTAAAGAGTACCTCTGCATCTGTTGAATCTGTGATGCACGGAAGAGAAGACTCAGAAGCAGGTACGGCTGCACGGAGTTCGAGAAAGGAAAAGCAACGGCGGCTATACAGGCGCGTGTAGCGCACGCGCGCGCGGGAGGGTGCTGCGCATTCCGGGAATGCGTTACACCCTATGGCGCATTCATGGAATGCGTTACACCTTTTAATGGCTTAAAAGGGTTGTAACGCATCACCGGAATGCGTTACAGGGCTTGTAACGCGTTCCTGTAATGCGTTACAGCCCGACTGTCCACATTAAATTTGATTTTCTGGGAGTTTCGTAACTCTGTTTTGGGCGTGCTATATACCGTTGGATTCGTTTTTACGAGAAGGATATAATGGAGTGATCAATTTTAGTTTATATAAAAGTTTTGAACTGTTTATATTTATGAAAGTGTTTTAAAGCTGTTTTTAACTGTTTTAACTGCTTTTAAATGCTTCATGTGATACATAGAGATGTATAATACTTAGACTAATATGCTAGATGATGTAACATGTCTACCTTGATGTTTATTCATGTTGATATATGTGATATATGCTTAGTTTATCATGCGATGATAGATTTAGGTGAACTTAAATGAACATAAGGCATTTGTTAGACAACCTAGTATAGTGAAATTGTTTCATAACCTTAATAATAATATTATGAATACAATCATGAGATTCTTGTGTTTATGAAACACGTAATTGAATATGAATTTTCGATATGAGAGAAAGGATGATTCTGTCAACAACAGATTTCTATCTGTAAGAAAGGGTTATTAAGTGACGCCTCTTGACAATCCTCCACCCGATCTGGGAATCATCTGATTATTGATTATTGATTTGAAATATTTAATTTAAAAGGAAGAATCTCTTTATAATATGATTATGATTGTAACGTAATATAATCCCTCTAAAATTAAATAATATCAAGTAGTAATTGGCCAATGACACAACGGGCTTGTGTCAGTCATAGCCTTCCAACATGATAGAAAAGTAGTTCTTATTTTTGAATCATTGTCGGTTCGTGCTACAGCCGAGGGCTTTGATTTCGAAATAAGAAATACTTGTCTATTACATAGAGATGTGTACATTGAATAAGAATCTAAAGGTCGGTACGTGCCACATCCGTGGGCCTTTGGGGACTGATTCAATTGTACGGAATGTTAGGTTAGACTTGACTTAGAATATTGAGTTTGTCGTGCCACAGCCGTGACTCAATTATTCAAGAGGCTAAAGTTTGATTAGGGAATAACATAAGATGTAATTGACAAGAGTTGTCTGCCTATTGAACATTACATGGCGTTTCGTGCCACAGTCGGGGTTGTGTAATGGAATGTAGGATCCCTATTCCCACTAGCATTATGAATGCTTAATTTTTCACGTAGGGGGTTGAATAAATTAGGTAAACTAGTGGGAGCCACTTATGAATAAAGACCCGATTCATATAGTGTTTTAAAATGAAATCGAATATTTGCTAAGTGTTGTTATGTGTTTATCATTTACAGATTTACTATATACATTATGTCTTCTGTACTATCACTCAGGAGCATACTAGATGCTCACAAGTTGACTGGTCCTAATTATGCTGACTGGCTTCGAAACTTGAGAATTGTTCTCAGGATTGAGAAGCTGAAATACGTGATTGACTCACATAAGCCTACTAAACCTGCTAGTGATGCACATAATGATGAACATGTTGTGTATCGTAAGTGGGTAAAAGATGCAAATGTTGCTCAATGCATCATGCTAGCTTGCATGAACATTGAGCTACAGAAGCAACATAAGCATATGGATGCTCACAGTATCCTCATGCATCTATAAGAGTTGTATGATGTGGCAGGGAGGCAGCTCGATATGAGATATCGAAGGAGCTGTTCGGTTGTAGGATGTCTGAGGGATCATCTGTGAATGACCATGTACTTAAGATGATCAATTTGATTGAACGTCTTGGACAACTTGGTTTTGCCATGGATGGGGAGCTGAGCCAAGACTTGGTCTTGCAATCGCTTCCGAGTTCGTTCTCGCGGTTTGTTGTGAACTTTCACATGAATAAGTTGGATGTCAGCCTGCCTGAACTCCATAACATGTTGAAGACTGCGAAATTGAATTTTTCCCCTAAGAAGAGTTCTGTTCTTCTAATTGGTGAAGGTTCCAATCCTAAGAAAAAGAAGAGGAACCCTTCCAAGAAGAAGAAAGTAGGTGAGAAAACGCCGGTTCCACCAAAAGCTGAAGACCCCAAGAGCAAAGTTGTTTGCTTTCACTGTAACAAGGTGGGGCACTGGAAGAGGAACTGCAAGGTTTACCTTGCAGAATTGAAGAAGAAGAAGGGTAGTGAGACTACCGCTTCTGATTCAGGTATGTTCATGATAGAAGTGAATATGTCATTAAGCCAAATTTCTACTCGGGTATTAGATACCGCCTGTGGTTCTCATATCTGCAATTTGTTGCAGGGACCAAGGAGAAGTAGGACTCTTGAGGAAGAGGAGGTGATTCTACTGATGGGAAATGGAGCAAGAGTTGCTGCTGAAGATGTAGAATCATTTCATTTACATATGCCTACGGGCAAGACTATTTTTTTAAATAATTGTTATTTTGTTCCCTCGATTGTGAGGAATATTATTTCTATGTTAGACTTGGCTGGATTTTCATTTATTATTGAGAATAATGAATGTTCTATTCTTAGAGATAATATTCTTTATGGACGTGGTACTTTAAAATAATGGTCTGTATGAATGTGACATAATTTACTTCAGATTGAACAAACTAATAAAAGAAAAGGGATGATGAAAATCTCACTTCATTGTGGCACTGCAGTCTCCATTTAGTAGACATGGAGAGAGGACTGTAAATTTGCTAGGAATGGTACACACAGATGTATGTGGACCAATGTCTACGCATGCCATGGGTGGATTTTCATACTTCATTACTTTCATGGATAATAGATCTAGATTCGGATATGTGTTTGATGAAACACAAGTCTGAAGCCTTTGAAAAGTTCAAAGAGTATAAGTATGAAGTGGAGAAACAAACTAAACATAGTATTATAATTCTTCGATTAGATCGAGGTGGTGAATACTTGAATGGAGAGTTTCTGGATTATCTCAAAATAAGTGGTATAGTCTCCCAGTGGACGCCTCCAGATTGGTATCTGAAAGGAGAAATCGAACTTTGTTAGACATAGTTCGGTCCATGATGAGCTATGCAAATCTTCCAGTATTCCTATGGGGTTACGCATTGGAAACCTCAGCATATTTACTGAATAAGGTGCCTTCCAAATCTGTTCCTAAACTCCGTATGAGATATGGAAAGTAAGGAAACCGGGTCTTAAACACGTTAAGATTTGGGGATGTCCAGCTTATGTCAAGAAAGTTGACCCAGATAAGCTGGAATATCGATCCGTAAAATGTAGTTTTGTGGGATATCCTAAAGAGACTTTAGGGTATTACGTTTACACCGATCATCGGGTGTTTGTCTCCAGACATGCTACCTTCTTGGAAAAGGAGTTTATCCTTGAAGGAAACAGTGGGAGCAAAATTGAACTTGATGAAGTTCAAGAAGCACAAACTGCTACGGATCAAGTGGAAACACCTGTTCTGACTGAACAACCTTTTGTGGAACAGCCCATTCATAGGTCAGGGAGAGTGTCTCGCCAACCTGAGAGGTAATATGGCCTTGTCATTAAGAATGACAATGAGTTGTCGATCATTGATGATGACGACCCTGTGACCAATAATGAGGCTATGAGTAGTGTTGACTCAGAGAAATGGCAAAGTGCCATAAAATCCGGAATGAAATCTATGTATACGGGAACAAAAGAATGATTAGAACAGATGGCTAGGTAGAGACCTATAAGGCCAGGCTTGTGGCAAAAGGATTCAAACAAAGGCAATGGATTGACTTTGATGAAACCTTTTACCTGTAGCCCTGTTAAAATCAGTTCAGATTTTGCTTGCGATTGCTGCTTACTACGACTATGAGATCTGGCAAATAGCCAGATGGTTTTCTTTCCAAGGGAAATGAAAACCTACTGTATAAGCTGCTGCGAACCATATGTGGTTTAAAGCAAGCTTCTCGTAGATGGAACATCCGTTTTGATGAGACAATCAAAGAGTTTGATTTTATCAAAAACGTAGATGAACCATGCGTCTACAAAAGGGTTAGTGGGAGCGCGGTAACATTTCTTATATTGTATTGAAATAGAGTTGACACACATAAAAACATAGCAGACCCACTCACAAAGCTACTTTTTGAAAGTCACTTTGATCGTCATAAAGACAAGATGGGTATTAGATACCAGAGTGATTGGCTTTAGTACAAGTGGGAGATTGAAAGGAATATGTCCTAAGTCCAATCATGTATTAGGATTTAGGAATAACTTTTATGTAATCTGTTTTGATATCATTGATATTAATAAAAGACTTTTTTTGTTTTTATTACGGGCTCTATCTATTTAAGTGTTTAAATAAGATATACCATAGTTTAGAGTAAAGCTTTTATGGATTATGATGAGATCATAATAGTGAGACCTAAAAGATGATAACTCTAAACTTAAATAGTTCCTGATCATAGGATTACTAACTGGTAATTAATAATCCGCAAAGATCGGTACATACTATGCTTGCTTTATTATGAAGGATGTCTGTTCTCATAGACATTTGTGTGGTGACACTATAGCTAGTATGTAGGTGCTTATTATAGAATAAGTTCACTGAACATGACTCGCCCAGCTGAACAACTGATGGAGTTCACTCACCTGTCAGCAGTTGTTCACATAGTGATAGTTGTACAAGTATCCTTAGACTTGAGGTCATCATAGTCATCTTGTGTACACTGAACTATGCTTTGGTTTAGTTCTTAGTCTCCAGGGACAATTATTAGGGCTCTACTGGGTATAGGAATTTGTACACGAAGATAGTGTATGATCAATAAAGGATCTACCCCTTCCAGTGAAGGAAGCGAATGTTCAAGGCTGATCCACTTATGCTAGTTCAGGAATCTCTGGCCAGAGTAAATGAAATAAGAAAGGAGTTTCTGATTTGCATAGAACTAAGCATAGTAAATGGTAAGCAAGTGATTAAATTAGATAGGCTTGACACGAGATCCATGCCTAGTATTTAATCGGGACATTGTAGGGTAGAAGGAGTTTATTGTACGGTAACTATTCACTGAATAGGTTCTTGGTATTCTAAGCAGTGAATTCGTATTATCCGGATAGTCGCAATATGCTAAGAAGTATCCCTCACGATGTAGAATAAATATGATTAATTAATTAATCATATTTAATAAATTAGAGAATTTATATAAATAATGATAAAATAGTTTTATTATTATTTATTTCTACTACCGGCTTAATATTGAACCTACAGGGTCACACCATAAAAAGAGAATGATTTAATGGTGGAGGAATTAATTAATAATGGCTAATAATTATTTATTTATGAAATAAATAATTAATTGGCAAATTTAATAATTGATTAAATGAGATTTAATTAATTATAAATTAATTAAGAAAAGTTCTTAATATTATTAATTAAAGGATTTAATTTTTGGAAATTAAATCAAGAGAGAGAATTATTTCTAAAGTGTTTAGAAAAAGGATTAATAATTAAAAGGTGTTTTAATTATTAATGAGAATAATAAATGGGATAATAATAATAATATTTGTGGGAAAATTTCAGCTGAAAATTGTAATAACCCCAATTTTTTTGGAAATTTTTGAAACCCTTATGAATAGTGTTTTGCTGAATGAGAAAACTTTTCATGCCACACTATGTAGGGGTTCTGTTATTGGTCTTCTGGGATATTATTAGTACTCTATGTGGTATATAGGTGTATGTAAAGATCGTCAGAATCCAATTCCGAACACTTTGATTTTTCCCGGAAATCCACTAGATACGAAAAGAATTGAGTATAAGGTAATAGGATAAAAAGGATTTAAATTAAAGGATTATAAGAGAGGATCATAAAAGGAATACAATATATTGAGAAAGGTTAAGGGAACCTAAGTAATAAGATCCCGGGTATGATCCCTCAAACGATAAACGAAAACGAAAGTTAAGCGAACCGTATAACAGATCAGCGGTCATTAGGCAAACAATTAGGAAGTTAATCAAAGGGATTAGAGAGGATGATGTCACCCAACCAATGAGAAGAGGACAAGGAGGGGAGGATGACATCATGAGGATGACCTAAGCATGACATAAGGGAAGGAGGTGTGGTTGATTAATAACCACACAAATTTCATGGTTAAAAAGGTAATTTACCAAAATCAAAAGCTAGTAACCAAGCAAACAACTCACAAAACACAAAGATATTTCATTTCTTCTTGAAGCTCTCGGCTTCTTTCTTAACAAAATGAAGATCCAAGCTCCACCACTTACTATTTAGCAAGGTATTTATCTAAGCTTCCCCATGGATAGTTACATACTTCCTATAAGTTTAAGCTTCTAATTCCAAGCCAATCTTTTTCTATAAATCATGGAAGAAGATGGTGAATAGTGTTTTTCAAGAACTAAAATTTGTGTTCTTGAAGTTTTGTTTAGATTAAGCTTGGATAAGGACTTTAAGGGTGATTCCAAGCCATTCTCTTGATTCTCCACTCTCCAAGGAAGGTATAAACTCCAAACCCTAGCTTTAGTTTTGAGTAATTAGGAATGAATATGATTGATATAGCATATGTGAAGCATGATGCTTGATTGTTTAAAGTTTGGTTGAGTTTGTAGAGATTAGTTGGTTTTGTAGTATTTTTGGGGTTGTAAATCTTGATAATTAGTTAAGGAACCTAAGTAAAGCTTTTAGTTCATGTGGGGAATAAGTATAAATTGTTAATGTTGAGTTGTTGGGGCTGTTATGATAAAGTATGGATGGAGTTTTGATTGGGTTGTGAATTGGGATTGATTGGTGGTTGTTTTGGAATGGTTTAAATTTGGGAAATCGCGTAAACATAGTCGTCGTAATGCCCGATTTACCTAGACTGTTTTTGTTCTTAACATCAGAACCCTTGAACTCACTGCTAGGTTTTGACCATTGCCATGTTTAGATAGTTCATGTTACGAGCTTCGTTTTGATATGTGGTTCGTTTGATTCCGATGAACGGTTTAGGAGAAACGGCCGTTTTAAGTAACGACGTTTCGCGAACGAACCCTTACCCCTCGCCTTACTTTGAAACATAGGTTAAAGACCTTAAAGGACTAATTGAAGTATGAAACATTTATGTAAGGTGTAATAGGCAGTTGGTAAGACACTTGCGAAAGAATCGCCTTAAAACTCGTAATGGTTAATTTATTAAAAATGGTGGAGCCGAGGGTACTCGAGTGACTTCAGAGAATCAGTAAGCGCAAAGTGAGCGTTAGAGTCTAAGTTGGTTAATGTATAGATTTACAAGTGAATTTGGTTTAATTCCAACTTACTTGTTGTTTATAGGTTACCAGACTCGTCCCGAGCCATTCGTAACCCCCAGTCGCTCAGGCAAGTTTTCTACCTGTTATACTGTTGTTGTGATGTATATATGCATATGCATTATCTTGTGATAAGTGCATGATTATTATTAGCAAATTCTTGCGATATATTATAGCATGTGATATGGTACATATGCATGCCTGTTTCGTATTTTTGCCATATATATCTGTTGGTTCAGTTGATAATACCTATGCTAGAGAATAGCGGTAATTTGCATATACCCTTAGTATAGGGACCCAAAGGTGAAAACATTTTCTAAAACCGGGAGTCGAGGATCCCGAGTAGATTTTATATATATGTATATTTATATATATATGGTTATAGTTTTCACAACTATTAATCGAATAAGGGTTATTCGATAACTTTATATTATTTATTGAATATTATTTCGAATATTCATTCGAGGGCTTATGACTCCTTTTATTTTATTAATTGAATATTATTTGAATATTCATTTGAGGATGTATGACTCCTTTATTTTATTTAATGAATATTATTTATAATATTCATTCGAGGTATTATGACTTCGCTTATTACTAAAATATATTCTTTATTTTATTAAAGAATAAGGTGTTAATAATCAAACTTATTTTCGATTATTCAAATAAAGATAGTACTTTCATATAAGTATATCTTTGGTTATTTAATATCCATTTCAAGTATAAATTTTAAAACTTCTACTTCGATTATTTTTATAAGGATTATCTTTCTAAGAATATTATTTAAATAATAATATTCAGATATTTTCTAATATATCGGGACTGATTTATTTTAATAAATCAGCAGTACTCCAAACATTCTTAAAAATGTTTTCGAGTCTTCAAAATGATTTTTAAAGTTAGAGTGGACCCCAAAACTCATTTTTTTTATATTTAAGATCTTCCTTTCAAAGGGGATTTAAATACTCGCTCAAAACCTGGGGGATCCAGCTCTGTGGTGTATTTTACATTCGCAACGTGGTTGCTATTTTGAGAAAACAAATGAATTGATTACTTACCCAACGTTCGGGAAGTATGCCCATCTAATTGAGTCGGCATAAGCGACAGGCCGGGGTACGGTCTATCAAAGTGTAAGTGGCTGGGTGGCAGTCCATCAACGCGTAAGAGGCCGGGTGGCGGTCCAGCACAAGGTCCTTATGTGGCCAGGGTGATGACCGGTGGGGGATTCATCCATCTACTAGTAGAAAAGGTTACTTATTGGTATCTTTGCCTGATCAGCAAGATATCAGGTTTATGCCAAAATCCTTTCCTTTCCAAATTTATTGGATATTGCAATTCTGTTCATACTTTACATGACAGAGGTTTTCAGGAAACGTATGTATATATATAGGTGTATATATATATCGGGACTTAATGAAGTATATCATAACTTCATTTCCTTCAAAATATTTCAAAGATTGAATCTATTCAAGTCTTATCTTGTAGTTTCATCATTGTGATGAACTTTTGAAACTAATTATAACTTGAACGGTGGTAGTTCAAGTAGTATTTGGAAAAGATATAAGTATATTGGAGTATCTTGTAACTTCATCTTTTAAACTTATATCTAGTAAATGATTATCTTATGCATGACAAAGATTTTCAGAAAAACGTTGAGACAAGGTTAGATATATGAGATCACCTTGCAACGATATTTTTATACAGTTATACACTGGAACTCTGTGTGTATTATGTATGGAAGAGGACTTCCAATATTTTGAAAAGTATATATATATATATATATACTGAATATTTTGCGACTTCATCGTATTAAAATATCAACTTGGTTCATTTCTTCTTAACCAAGACTTTCTTGAGTACTATGAGAATGATCATATATTGTAAGTTATTATAAATATTATTTTGGTGGGCTTGCTGCTCACCCTTGCTTTCTTGTTTCATCACACAACATCAGATAGGCAAGATGAACAGGACTAAGCTCCCAATTCGCGAGCGGATAGGAAACGTTCCGCAGTTTCCTATAGGCGTTGATGTCGCTGTAGCTGAGGTAGGAACTAGCAATAGGCTAGGCTTTCAACTTTTGATGTATCAGATTATGTATATTTATGAATTGTAATAATGGCAAAGAAAATGTAAATTTATTCAGAAAACCTTTTAAGGTGTATTGGCAGATAATTGTGGAATAAAATGACTTGTGATTATTTTTGGATGTTCATCTCTGAGACTATAACGTGTGGTGTGTGTGTTTATTGTGGGGTCACAGTACAGAGTAGTTGATTAATTATTAAGATTGGGTGTTATTAAGGGAAATGGAACTCGTGACAACCCGGATCCCCGACCCCGGATTTGGGGGTGTTACAAAAATTTTGCCTATAAATATACTATTATAAACCCTATTTTTATTCAAAAAAACCCAAACCCCAAAATTTTATAAAACCTAATTCTCTCCACCTCCTCCTCCTCCTTAACGTCGTTTTCTTGGTGGATACCGGTGGAGTGCTTCACGTTTGAGGAGCAGCTGCTAAGGATCTCCGATCGTTGCTCTTGGATCGCATATTAAAGGTTAGTAATTGATCCCTATGTTTTTACCATGATTTATATGCTTTTATTTGGATTTTATATGTGTAAAAGTGTTTTGCCATGCCTCCGCTGCGATTAAAATCCAACACACACTTCAAACTCTTATGGTCCGTATAGATCCTACACCTTTCTCTATACCTGTAATGTTTTTCGAATTCTCAAAGTGAATACTACTACTGCTAGTTCCGAGTTATGAGTAGGATACTTCTGCTCATAAGGGTTCGGTTGTCTAGATGCATATACAATAACTTTATTATGCTGCATCAACACACATCATATTCCCTTAAGAGAAGTATCACTGTAGATTACAAAATCTCCTTGATTCTCTCAAAGTGATAACACAGGTGCTGTGACCATTCTCTCCTTTAACTCCGTAAAAATTTCTTCACATTTTCCCATTTCATATAAACTTCTCGCTATTCCTAGTAGGCTTCATCAAAGGTGTTGCAATCTTCAAGAATTCTTGAACAAATTTCTGATAATAACCGGCCCATAATAAAACTTCTTACTTTTGTTGGTGCTTTTGGTCTTTCTTCATTCATAGTAACTTTAATCCCTGTTGGATCCCCTTGGATCTTCTCCTCACTGACTATTTATGCTAAGAATTGTACTTCCTGTCATCAAAGCTCTCACCTTGTAAACTTTACATACAACTTCTTTCTTCTCCGACTCCCCATTTATCATTAAATGCTTTGCATGGTCCTCCATTTATTTTAAATAACACAAATATAGCTTATCCAGATATTCCTTAAAGATTCTGTCCATCAAGTTTAAATATTATTGGTATATTGGTTAATCCAAATGACATTACTAGAATTTTATAGCAACATTACTTAGTTCTGAAAATTATCTTTGATATGTCTATAGATTCAATCTCCAATTGGTAATACCCAAATCTTAAATCAATCTTGGAAA